>NC_135418.1:5892500-6177500 GCF_051991245.1 Festucalex cinctus | reverse complement strand
ATAGGGGAGGTTTTTTCCGAATTGTGTATCTTCACGAGCGTTGTTGGCATGCTGGAGCCTATCCCAGCCAGCTGGCTTCAGGCTGTAGTACAGGCGGGGTACACCCTGAACCGGTCGTCAGTCAATTGCAGGACACGCATAGGCGAACAACCATTCGCAGCCACAATCACACCTACGGAGTGGTCAATCGGCCTACCATGCATGTTTTTCAAATGTGGGAGGAAACTGGAGCAAACCCACGCAGGCACGGGGAGAACATGCATACTCCATAAAGGAATCAAACCCCACACCTCAAAACTATGAGGTGAATTTGTTAATCAGTGCTCCACTGTGCCGCCTGTTCTTGTTGTTGTTGTTGTTGTTATTATTATTATTATTATTATTATAACCCTTTGTATCATTTTGATGCCAATATATGGTGAAGTGAGTTGAGAAGATTCATTTAAACAAAAGTAGTGTTATATTGTGCCCTCTATCAGCAATTACAAACATTTTGGCAGGGTGTCAATGACCTTTGTTTATTAATGATAATACAAGTTATATTTCTCAGTAGCATGGTCATACCGTCACTATTTTAAACATCACATAATGTAGCTTCCCAGGAGCGATGCTACACTTGTGATCAAATAGAGTGGTAGCTTTCACAGAAGCTACATTTCCCCAGGCAGTTTTCAACATTAAATGCATCGCTTCCATTTGACATCACATATCTATCTTCCTGCTAATGCCCAAAATAGAAGACCATGATATAATTGTTAATTGATTATTCTTATTTGAAACACCACTTTTGCTTACACATAGTACATTCTGCTTGCTTTTTTGGTAATTGCTAAGCCAGCGTAATCTGTTTTTTCTTCTCCGAAAGAATTCCACTTGGGTGCTGTCACATGACTTTCACCATTCCAATGCAAGCACTTTTGACAAATGACTGAATTTCACCCATCAAACAGGTCCAGGCAGTCGCATGACCACACACAAAGTCTCGGGGGCCCCACAAAGAAGCTAGGTTCTCAGAGTGACTAATTTACGTGAAGCATGGCTGTAAAAACAGAGTGTGACTTCAAGTCAGAAGAGGCAGAACACTCCTGGCCACACATTCAATCAATGACTGCCTTGCAGACAATGAAAAAGAACAGCTAGTGCCATGTGCTGAGCTGCCTTGCTCCGGTTTTTCTATGTGATCTCTGCCTCGGCAGCCTCTTGTGCTGTATCATGAGCGTGAACAAACAAAGCAAGTTCACTTAAGACTATTTCATGTGCCTGAATTTTGATAGTGATATTACTTTCAATGAAATGGTGATTGCAATCCTTAAGTTTTTACAGTGTAACTGCACACATATTGAATGATCATAATTCTGTCAAGCATCTACAGTACTAGGGGTGTTAAAAAAAAAATCGATTCTGCAATATATCGCGATACTACAGCACGCAATTCTTGAATCGATTCAACAGGCTGCCGAATCGATTTTTTTAACATCCTTTTTTGATGAAAAAATATTCAACAAAACGTCTAACTTTCACACATTAAGCATGGAAGATTCTTATATTAATGGAACATTAAGACTCAATATTTTATTTCAATGCTGTTCAAACATGAATAAGGTTACAACCTGTTTGTTAAATACAGTGGCTGAAGTTTCAGATCAATAATAATACATTTTAATACAAATCTTAGTGTGCATGTACAGGTTTACTGAATGGTATTTTCTAAATTTGAGTAAAAAGTCGCAACAATCGACTTGTAAATTAATATCGGGATTAATCGGTATCAAATCGAATCGTGACCTATGAATCGTGATACGGATCGAATCGCCAGGTACTAGGCAATTCACACTCCTAATCTCTTTGATATCAAAGCCAATAAAGTCAAGTCTAAGTCTAAAGCTTCCTTGAGTTTCACTTTATATCTAGAGACAAAAAATCGTTCAATAAGTGAAAATTTGTATTGGATCATCTGAAAATAATATTGGACATAAAAGGGTTTGATCCTGCAGCAAGATCATTCATATATTTGAAAAACAATAATGGTCCTAAAATGGAACCTGAGGTACCACAAGGTTCCATTGTTACACCATATATTTACACCGTTGTATAAGCTGAACATTGACTACTTTTCATTGTGCCAAAGTGTCATTTCTTCAGTGTTGTCCCATGAAAAAATATATATCTACAGAAATGTGAGTGACGTCACTTTTGTGAGATACTGTTTTTCCGTATAGAGACATGGATTTTCGCTATTTGCGGGCATTTCCGGTCCCTAACCTGATTCACCGTATACAAAAATATATTGAGCTGTTGATTACTGTAAAATCCCATGAATAAGTAGGGATATAACGATATCCAAACATCACGATACGATATTATCACAATATGAAGGTCACAATACGATAATTATCACGATATTGTGAGGGCGTTGGCGAAATTTAAAAAAGATCACAGTATTGTAAAAACAAAAGAGCTCATGCAAAAAAAAAAAAAAAGCACAATATTGTGCTTTTGTACATAACAGCAATGCATATAAACCACCTACAATCTCTAATAACAACAGTGAGGCTCTTACTTGCTAATACAGGCAAATTCAGTTCCCCTTCATCTGACAATTAGCATAGATTTTAAACATAGAAGGCCAAAACATCCCTAAGGAAAATCAAATTGAACTAATAAACTAGCCACTAGAGGGTGCTAGAACTGCACAAATGGAAATCAATTGGCCTTTTTTTAACAGATGTGTTCCTTTTAAATATTGTGAACATGACGACGACGATATTGTGGCAGTTTTAATATCACGACATTGCCCTTATTGTATTATCCCTATAAATAAGACGCATTTTCCCAAAAATATGATCCCAAATTGAGGGGGAGTATTATACAGGGGTACTAATATAAAAACGTTTTCTTTTGTTTTCTTTTTAACCTTTTTTTTTTTTTTTTTTTTTTTTTTTTTTTTTACAATTACCGGGTAGACAATACGGAGAGGTTGTTTAAAAAATGCTACCTTTTATATGTAGCGTCATTGAAGGATCACAGAAATGTTAGTCAGTGAACTCTGTTTATTGAAAACAAAAGAAGCTACTGTACGGCCATATAGTTGACCAAAAAAAAAGTTGTATCTTTGTTGCAATTTTTGTCATTTTATTGTAGCTTAGCTTGTTACATTGTCTGGTGTGAAGCTTCCTTGTTGTTAAGATTAATTTAATGTTGAATAAACTGTAGTTCACATTTACCAAGTTGCTTGCCCCAACACTGCTTGTAGCTGCATGTAGACTGCTTTGCCTGCCTTTTTCTCTCTAGTTCCCTCTCCGTGTTAACATTGACTCATCAATTTTCAGCCAATTAATAATACAGAAGGTCTGCAGGCTGTCGTTTTCATTTGCTGTATCTCTGCTGTATGCCTGTGTTATAAGCCGCAAGTAAAAACACACCACAGCACAACTGAAGTGTGGCTTTGGATGGAGTGTTTCGGGAGTTGTAGATGTTTGGAGGATACACTAGAGAAAAGAGGGACAGCAGAGTTAGATGTCTTAGTACTGTTGTAAATCCTCTTCAGGGCCTTGTAAGCTGTCAGACACGCCGGGGCTGTTAAAAGCTGAGCGCTCCTCTCCTCAAGCTGCATGCAAGTATCGCTGTGTGCAAGAAAAAGTTCACTCCTGCTCCCACTGCACTACCGTCTCGCTGCTGTGTTTTATGGCTTTCTATTCCTATGTGATTTACTCTGGCATGTCACATAGGGTCTAAAGCCATTGGGTACAGAGTGGGAAGTCTTCACACAAATGACTAGATCTGGTTAAAACAAGAGCATGAAGAGATTTAATAGCATAATGCATGCACAGTATTTGCACTCACTCGTAGAACATGCATGGCCGAGGACATTTTGGTTACTGCTCATTGGCTAGCCAAAACCGATCACAGCTAATTTCCCACAAGAATCAGAAGGACGTTTAATTGTTTCTGTCCCTGAAGTCACACGCATGCATGTAACACGAACACTGAGGGGCATATTCACTAAGAATATGGTAATAGTGCAAAATATTGCACCACAACTGCACCCACAGTCTGCGCCCAGTTACCCACCTATTCACTAAGGATATTGCTCTAATCATATACCGGCGCAAACACGCCCACAAAACTGACAGCTTGGAGCAAATTTGCACCTGATTTACCACACATGGCAATGGATTTGAGAACATGGTTGTTATAGTAACAGTTGCGAGAAAGATGACATTATCAGAAAGCGAGGTTGGATCGAGAGTAAGCGTTTATAGCGCCATTAGGCTGTACAGAGCAGAGACGACGACAACGACGTCATTCATTCATAAAGTACAAATTATTGATGCGATCGTTTTTTAGAAATATATTTTTAGAGGTTGGCGTGGGCGTACAGTATGCATCTGGCACATAAAAATGATCGCAAAATGCCTCCCCGCCATTGCCGATCAGCCTGGGTTACATTATGTGTCCTAAACCAACATGTCCCCTTACCCCCCCCCCCCCCCCACCCTCTCTCTGTCTCTGTCTCTCTCTCTCTCTCTCTCTCTCTCTCTCTCTCTCTCTCTCTCTCTCTCTCTCTCTCTCTCTCTCTCTCTCTCTCTCTCTCTCTCTCTCTCTCTGCGTGAACAGCCACAGAGCGACGGTGCACCGTGCCATGCACTGCTGTCATGATCCCGGGATCGAGGTTGCGGCAGGTTAATACATGCTTTTCAAAAACGAAACGTTATTTGCGTCACACAAACTCTGTGTAGCTATCTCGCGTTAGTAAATTAGATGCTGCTATCAATGAGTCTCATTTGTATTTACATATTTACATATGCGCATATAACACCGACGCACTGTGACGCAATCTGTTTGGCTGCGCACTTAGTGATGGATTTCCCCATCTGCGCATGTTTAGTGAATTAGGCGGTCCCGGATTGCTCCATTTTTGCCGGTTAGCGCGGTGCAAAGGCGACGCAAACCTTTAGTGAATAGCCCCCCTAGTGTTTGTTCTGTGCCTGTGTGTTTGTCATCCACTCTCTTCCACACACATTTCATACATTCCCCAGCCAGGCTTGCTGGCACTGCTGACTCAGGTTGGTATTTAATGAAGCTCTCAGTTTCACCTTGTGTCTTCTAATCTCTGTTCTCATTTGGGATTTGCTGGTTGCACACTCATAAAATTTGTGAACGCTGGGAGTTTAGTGAGCCTGAACACTCCTCGGGATTGTTTGTGTGCATGTGTGAGAGAGAGACGCAAAGAGACATCCAATAAATGGAGTGTATGCAAAAAAATATCAAGGAACATATAAGAAGGAAAAATAATGAATTTCCTCTTTGTTGAATTCATGCATGGGAAAAAAAAGTAATTGCCCAAACCATGCTATCAATACTAATAAATAAAAATTCAATAAACAAATCAATGTCTTCAAGGCAATGATTACAGCTTGCATGTCTGCTCAAGGTTGTCATGTTGTCAAATAATATAAAATATGCTGGGAGGTGAGCATTTGATTCGTATGCAAAGTCAAAGTTCAGGGTCTAACAATGGCCAAAATAAAAACCAGAAACAAACACGGACGCGAGCAGACGAGTTCCAAAGTTAGCTCTGATGATGACATTTGTAAATCATTTTTGAATGTCATAAGTGTAAAGTTAAGTGAACCACTTGATATTCAAATGTAAAGTGACTGAAGCACTGTACACTTTACTATCAGATCCTATTACCACTTTGAAAATGTGAGGAGTAATGTGAATAACGGAGGCAAAAAAAAAAAAAAAAAGCCAGGGAAAATCAAAACACATGCATGAAATTATTTGATAACAACCGAATTGAGGCTTTTTCATGAAGGAGGGTGTTTCAAATGTATCTTTTTTTTTTTTTTCCCGCCAACTGAAATGAGATGTCACAAAAAAGCCTGAGGACATCCACCCCTTGCGTTCTTCCATTTCCCTGAAGTGGCCTTCCAAAATGAATGACAATCTCTTCCTTCATATTTCAGATAGCCATTTGAAAAATCGATATGTGTTCACTACATTTCATATCCCCGCATACAGTATTGCCCCGTAACAGAAAAATGTTTTAATGTCATCTTTTCTTCTTTTTTCCCCATCTCCCATCCCTCCTCTGAACAGGTCTACGTGACAGCAGCAAATTAGTTTGGAGATGGCCTTCACCTGTCTCTGCTTTTGTGGCCTAAATGGCTTCTGCAAAAGTCAGAAGTTGAAGAAAAAGCAACAACTAAAGGAAGAGGAAAGTGAGAAGGTAGAGCAATGGAAGGATCAGGAAACACATGTGTAACAAGCATCATTGACCTCAACTTTACTTTCGAATGTGAAAAAGACTCATATTTGTATATTGGTTGGTGTTAATGCAGGATGCTAATCAAACTTTTCAGCATGTACCATGGTTGACTTCCTTGCATATTCCAGATATAAATGATGATAAGGTGCCAGCTTTAATATTTGCTTTTTAATTAAATGTCAAAAAACAGCAACCCCATAGACTTTTTTTGAATTAACTGGTCATTACCCGTTTTCTTTCTTTTTATTTCTTGTCATTGTTGTATTGGATTTTGTGAGTGGGGGAATGAGAATACTCGACCAATTTTACACCATTCATTACTTGTATTTGCCAGTGCACTATATGGCGACAAGAAGTCAGCGGGCTTCAGAAATCCATTATTTCTCTCGTCACACCTCTCAGTGATACCCCATTGCTCTTTTCTCGTCCTTAATCGCCAGTCCACACTGAATTGAAGCAAAGCGCGGCACCTCCCGCATCTCCCATTGATGTCAGTTCGACTTAGTGGAAAATTCCAACTTGGTGAGAAACTCGACAGCCATTTCCAAAGTCACCCGTGGTGCGCTGAAGCCCATCTTGATTTTCACACTGAGCTGGGCACGATCGAAAGTGGAGCAGCTGTCCAATCAGCAGCGTCACTCAAGTGTAAAGATAGGAGTCAGGGGTCAGAATGAGCAACAGTGTTGGTGAGAATTCCCTCCTCAGGCACCAGAACATCTCGGTCTCATTAATAGAGAGACAAGTAATTACAAACACAAAAAGCGCCGCAGGCCCATCAATTAATGTCCTCCAGTGGGAGCGTCTGCTCTAGGGTGGCCATATTTTCATTTCCAAAAAAGAGGACACTCGGCCTGGCCTCGAGATACCTAAATGATAGTCAAAAGTTTATGCTACATTCGAGGATAGTCGGAAGTCGGAAATATCCGAGTTCAAACCAGGAAGTGCGTCCGGGAACGCCCCCTTGAACTCGGAAATTCCACTGGTGAAATCGGAAAAAAACCAAGGCCCCCGACTTCACCAGCGGACTACAAAGTGACGTCACTCTGAATGCCAAAACACAATTTACTCAAGTATAAAACTAGATAGCTTTCTTCATTCATAAATATTCACCATAACTTCACGTAACGCAACGTACATGACAGTATTGCTGCTATATCCCTGCATGAAATTATGCGGTAAACTACTTAACTGTATGGAATGCTTATGAAATAAGATTAAAACAATAAATGAAGCAAAATTGCAAAAAGGTAAGTTTTCTGGAGTCAAATTGAGTTTTGAGGACCAAAATAAAAAACAATTTATCACTATCCGCCATTTTGGTTTACGTTCACCTCGAACGCTTTGAGGTCGGAACTGGGAAGTTTCAATTTGGATATTTCCGACTTCCGACCATCCTCGAATGCAGCATTACTCAAAGATGCCATGCCTCCTCTGTATGGGTAGAAAATAAAAACAAAAACAAACTCTAATTCTATATCTTGTTTATCTTACTTACTCACACAATCACTATTTATTTATTTATTTTTTTTAAATGGGGCTGGCAGGGGTTGAACCAGGACCCCTCGGTTTGTGAGCACTACCGTTAAGCTAAAATTCTGGGCAGCCGACACAGCTCCAGACCATATTAAAGTTAAAGCACTACTGATTGTCACACCCACCTAAGTGGGGTGAAACTTGTTCTCCGCATTTGACTCATCCCTGAGAGAGCGGTGAGCAGCAGCAGGGGCTGTGCTCTGGAATCATTTGGTGATCTAACTCCCCTAAGTCCAACCTTTAATGCTAAGTGTCAAGCAGAGAGGCAATGGATGCCGTTTTTATAGTCTGTGGTATGACCCTGGCAAATATTGTACCCACGACCTCGGGGTGGACACTCAACTCAGCCGGTGAAAGCTCTTTGAACGCTCAGACTTAGACTTAGACTTGACTTTATTGATCCCTTTGGCACTATATAAGCTCTGCCCAATTTACCATTTTAGAAAACTAAAATACTTTTTTAAAATATATACTCAACCAAAATATAAACACCACTTTTGTTTTTGCTCCCATTTTTTTGATGAGATGAACTCAAAGATCTAAAAGTTCTTCCACATACACACGAGGGATGTAACGATATCCAAACACGATACAATAATTATCCTGATATTGGGGGGGGGGGGGGTATTTAAATAGGATCACAATATTGAAAAAAAGAGCTCATACTAAAAAAAGCACAATCTTGTGCTTTTGTACATAACAGCGATGCATATAAACCACCGACAATCTCTAATAACAACATTGAGGCACTTGCTTGCTAATGCAAGCACACAATGATCGCTTCACAAGCAAATTAGGTTCCCCGTCATCTGACAATTAGCATAGATTTTAAACATAGAAGGCCAAAACATCCCTAATGAAAATTTAATTGCACTAATAAACTAGCCACTAGACGGTGCTAGAACTGAACAAATGGAAATCAACCTGACTTTTTTAACAGATGTTTTCATTTTAAATATTGTCAACATGACGACGATATTGTGGAAGTTTTAATATCACGATATTGCCCTTATCGTTACATCCCAGATTTTAAACATAGAAGGGCCACAACATCTCAAATGAAAATTAAATTGCACTAAAAAACTAGCCACCAGAGGGTGCTAGAATGGTGCACTACTGGAAATCAACCTGACTTTTTTACAAGGTGCGTTTCCATTACCCTTTTTCGCAAAAATAAAAGCGATATTATACTATTTCGATAAAGTACAATTTCGAATTGTCGGTGTTTCCATTGAAGAGAGTTTCGCTTCCGAGGCGCAATTCTCGGAATGTCCCGTCTCGCGAGACCTCGGGGTTCGGTGCTCATGATGTTTACGGTAGACGGACGCCTTATATTACTTTAAAAACACTCACCCCTCATCGGGCGGTTTCGGGCATTTAGTGTTGGTGTTGTTGTGTATGTCCCTCGGCAGTCGGCAAGCAATTCTGAGACGGAAAGCGAGTGGCACCGTACTTCCTACTTCCTGTAATCCTAAAATGTTGTTGTTCCCATGCAGAAGCTGGGTAAAAGGCAGGTTACAAATTGTTAAAAGTTTTTGATGTTTTCTGCTAAATTAACAAGACATGGCAGGACAGGATTTCAAGCTCTCCTCTCCTTAAACTTTTCGAAGGAGTCTCGCTCGATTACACCTCTCTCTCTTTTATGCTCATGACGTGCAGTAGCCGATACAAATCACTTCAGCATGTAAAACTAAAATACAAACCCGAAATTAATAATTCTCAAAACAAATAGTAATTGCAAGTTTAATAAAAAAAAAAAAAAAAAAGTCCTTTCCTCCGTGACCGGGCGGGTGTCACATGACTACTAATGCTCAAAAAGTGTTTCCATCACACTTTAGCGAATTACTTCTTTTTCGATAAGTCTCAAAAACCACCTCATGAGAGCGCAAAAACTTTTTTGCGATATTTGAGTTTTTTCGCACATCCGGTGTTTCCATTACCAGCTTACTTTTGCGAAACATGCCTTTTGCGCAAAACTGAGGGTAATGGAAACGCACCTACAGATGTGTATTTAAATGCTATACAAATAAACGTACCTTGCCTTGCCTTGCCTAAATATTGTGAACATGACGACGACGATACTGTGGCAGTTTTAATATCACAATATCACGATATTGCGCTTATCGTTACATATCTAGTGTTACATATCTAGCCTTAGATTGCCCACAATAAAAGCCTACTCTGAAAGGTGGAGTTTTGTCTTGTGAGAAATATGACATCAGAGAGCGAGGTTGGACCGAGACTAAGCGTTTATAGTGCCATTAAGCTGTACAGAGCAGAGAGGACGACAACGACGTAATTCATTCATAAAGTACAAATTATTGGTGCGATCGTTTTTTAGAAATATATTTTCAGAGGTTGATGTGGGCGTACAGTATGCATCTGGCACGTAAAAATGATCGTAACATGCCTCCCCGCCATTGCCAATCAGCCCAGGTTATGTTATGTGTCCTAAACATTGAGAAATGCCCCCTCTCTCTCTCTCTCTCTCTCTCTCTCTCTCTCTCTCTCTCCTCTCTCTCTCTCTCTCTCTCTCTCTCTCTCTCTCTCTCTCTCTCTCTCTCTCTCTCTCTCTCTCTCTCTCCTCTCTCCTCTCTGCGCAAACAGCCAGACAGCGACGTGCACCGTGCCATGCACTGCTGTCATGATCTCGGGATCGAGGTTGCGGCAGGTTAATACATGCTTCCAAAACCGTTATTTGCGTCACACAAACTCTGTGTGGCTATCTGGCGTTAATGAATTAGACGCTGCATATCAATGAGTCTCATTTGCATTGGGGTGGGCATATTTTGTGTCAAATATATGCAGATTACCTAATTTACATACGTGCAAATAACACCGGCTAACCGTGGTGCAATCTGGTTGGCCGCGCACTTACTGACGGATTTCCCCATCTGTGCGCGTTTAGTGAATTTGGCGCTCCCGGATTGCTCCATTTTTACCGGTTAGCGCCGTGCAAAGGTGACGCAAACCTTTAGTGAATAGGCCCCTGGTGTCTAATCACCATCTTGATATGGCATTCCTGTGCGGTGGGATGGGTGATCTCGGCAAAGGAGAAGTGTTCACTATCACATATTTGTGAACAATATTTGAGAGAAATTGTGATATTGTGTATACGGAAGAGGTTTTAGATCTTTGAGTTTATCTCGTAAAAAAATGGGAGCAAAAACAAAAGTGTTGCGTTTATATTTTTGTTGAGTATATAAAAATAATAACGAGCACACACAAAACTTGCTTTTTTTCCCTATACACCCGTTTCGATCAGTCCACCAGTCGCAGTAACAACATAGAGCACTCGGCCTCCCATTTGTCACGCAATAAAAACAAAACATTTTCATTAATTAACTAATTTGCTCCCAATAATGTGTAAATACGTTTTTTTCATGTTTTAAGTGTCCCAAAGACGTATTTATACATTTTTTTGTTTGTTTTTTTATGCTAGAGCATACAGAAGGCTTTGATGCAGCCTCTCAACTGCAAAGAACGGTTGCAGAAATGGTAGTTATTACACAAGCGGCCAGCAGGTAGCAGCAGAGCAAAGGAGATCAACCAGGGCCATGTAGAAAAAAAGCTCAATTACTTACAATTTTGAATAGATTTGTGAAAAATGATAAAACTTAGCTCTCTTCTAATGCTAATTGCTGCAAAATGGAAACAGATAGAAACATACTTTTTTCCTGATGAAAGAAGATACTTTAATCTTTCTTTTGACAGGTTCCATGCTTTTATAGCAATAGAACACAATATTCTGTGGGCCTTGCAAAGTCAGCCAAAATCCAGTCAAACAGCCGGGAGCGAACGGGATTGCTTCTGTGAGAATGGCTGGGAGTGAATGAGTTAATAACCATCCCGCCACATGATGAAAAAAAATAAAAAATTGAACATGTCCGGGCAAAAGATGACGTTTGCCACCCTAGACTCTGCTGATAAATACTACCACAGTGCCATCTGTCAGCTGCATGTCACCTGTTGGAATGTGTGACTTTCGAGCGTCAATGTATGCATCTTGACTGCAACAATAGATTTTCAAGCCTGAAACAAGTGGATAAGAAAGACATCCATTTCGGCACTCTAGTGCTGCCTTTTCAAAATTCACACGAAGACGCACACACGCACACACATTGGTAGGTCTCATTAGTGTTTGTGATTATGCATCACACGTCCAGTCAGGCAGTGGAGATGTAATTAACCTTTTCCAGCAGGAAACAGATGCCTGGATGTCGCGCACACGTACACAAAATGACACACACACGCCCGCTGTCAGGGAAACAAAGCCAACGTCACGGTGTCACGGAAACAAAAGTCCCCAAAAGCAGTGCCTGGCACTCCGTGATAACCCCCCCCCCCCCCCCCCCCCCCCCTTGCATATTATATTTAGGGCTTAGAGAACAGATCAGCCGGCCTCTGCTCTTTCAGTCAATCTTTCAGCCCATTAAAGTATGGACATAATGTGCGATTCTGCATTTAATTGCAGATTGTTTACTATTACTCTCACTACAAGCTTAGAAATTCAACAAAGCTGAAGCCATTTCACAGCATAGGACACCTATTATGATTCACAATGTTCCAACACTGCTCTAATGAGGAAGAGAGCAAGTAAGGGGACGGGTTGGAAAACGATAGAGAGGAAGAGAGAAAAGATGAGAGGGAGGAATGACTACAGAAGAGGGGGTCGAACTCTATACGCGGCGCAGTCATGCTAATTGGTTACAGCGGATAACTTTCTAAGGTGGGGGGTGCGTGGGGAGGGGGGTGATTATAGGGTTATAGGGAGTGGGATGGCAATGGAAAGAACAGCCAGCATTACATTCGTTTAACGCTCACTCCATTTCACCTCATTAATGGGAGAAATGTTCGCTTCAGTAGTGGTGAATGACTTGAAATTGGTAACGAGGCACCGCTCACACACGTATGTACGCGCACCGGGGGATATTTTCTCCTCCTCCTTTATGGATCACGGCAATGCTCAGGGATTATAATTCAAGGACAAAAAGATAAAAATAGAAGGGTAGTGCACGACTTCTGCGGTGGTGGGAGGAGGTGTGTATGTGCGAGAGGGAGGTTACAGTGAAAATGAGTCCTGTCGCATTAGATTTGGGTCAAGAATGGGGGAGACGAACCAGGGGAAGAGGTGAGTATTACAGACGGTGGGGAGATTCATCACTTGCTTCACCCTTGCGTCTCCCCGTCCTCTCCTTTGAAACTTCATCACTTTCTTTTCTTTTTCACACGCGCACGCACACACCTGTCACAGGAAGAATATGAGGGGGAAAAGCTGTAAAGACAAAGGACCAGCAGCAGGGAATAAAAAGAGCAAAAGAGAGAATATATAATGGAGAGAAAGAGAAGCCAAACCTCAAGCTAATTACATCTTATTATAATATTTATATATGCAATTCCATTCCTGGATTTTTGTCGTATAATGAGTGAATTCATAAGTGCTAATTCAAGCTGAAATGATAGTGTGTGTGTTTAACTTTCAAATTATGTGTGCAATAATTTGTGGCTGTGAAAATGTGAGCGCTTTTCATCTGAAAGAGGAATCTTCAACCCATTGTTATGAATGCTACTGATTGGCGGGGGAAAAAAAAGATTGTATCACTTATAACGATATACCACGTTTGTTGTGTGCTAAGGGGTTGGATCCCAGAATCCAGACACCAATAAGATTTTATCTATTTATTCACATCAAGAGGCAGAAACTCAGAGACGCTGTACACAGAACAGTTGGACAATAATCCAGCAAACCACACACAATTCTCAGACTGCACCTACAGACAGTAAATCGTAAAGCACTTAAGAACGACATCACATAGGTCCAGACATCACCTAAAGGATTAAAGGTTGACATCACGAACATCACGTTTTGTAAACAGACACTTGTTACATCAGTACCTAAACAGACACATAACGGGTCATGAACTCCGGCGCATGCGACCCAGGCCATGACAACGATGTAGACAGCCTCAGTTATTCAATGAAAAATTATAAATGCCTAGGGCTGGTTCAAAATATCGATATATCGATATCGTATCGATACGCCTTTTCATATCCCAATATGTATCAATATATCGAACCCCCCCCCCCCCCCCCCCCCCCCCCCCCAAGCCATCTGGGATAGGCTCCAGCACCCCTGTGACCCTTGTGAGGAAAAGTGGTTCAGAAAATGGATGGATGGATGTTACAACAATGTGAATGTCACGAGTGTCAGGTTTTTTTTTTTGTCACTTTATTTACACAGCCTGTACTGTGGTTGTAATTGATTTAAATTAATATTTGTTTTTATAAGGCCATGTTAAATAAAAGATTATTAGTGTAACTGCAATGGATTCAATTCTTAATGTAAATATTCATATTTTTACTAATACATTAAATTAGAGTAAGAAGTTTCTACTATTTGCAGCATTGGTAATTTTGACTGTCTAAAATAGCTACTGCGTGAATTCCTCATCTGAATCGAATCGAGCCCTTGTGAATCGAATCGAATCGATTCTGGAAATCTGAATCAATACCCAGCCCTAAACGCCTGCAAACTTTTTCTCACTTTATTTGAAAGTGACATTAAAGAAATATGTCACAGAAAAAAAGAGAAATTCATCCAGTAGTGCTGCAATATATACTTCAAATACAAACAACACAATAAAAAAATCGTTTTTCTGATACGGTATGCTTGTAGTGCAGCCAAAGCAGTAGATCAACATTCCTGCACAAACATTGCAGACCTATTAAGCTCAAAACAAACATCTTGAGAGCTCACGGGAAGGCAAGACCAGCATTACCTGAGCTCACCTTTTTCCTTCAACAAGTTGCTTCTATGATGTTCGCAGAGCTTTCAGATTGACCTTATTTTAGATAACATGGGTTAGGTATGCATGTAATCATGCTTTACCAAAGCAATTTTAATTGGATAATTTTATACATTTTTAAATAGTCCTTTTATTGCCTTTATAAACAAATTAATTTATAATGAGTTGAGTGAATATGATGGTAATAAAAAATTTATTGGCCAAATATGTAAAAACACACAAGGAATTTGTATGTGTATGTATGAAATGCTAGCAGCATCAAGTCTCAAAATCAGGCGAGCTGCCGTTAAAAACCACAATGACGATGTTGCAAAATAAAAACAGAAGCCGTGAAATGTGGTGGTGGCATTACTTATTTTACAAAAATGTGCTTCATTGTTTGTCACTAAATAAACCAAGTGCAAGATAATACAGTAATGCTGGAGGGAGGTGAAACTGGATTTCCCAGCATGCTTCAGGGTGGCCTTGTTGTAAATAGTTATTAATAATTACGGGTTTATTGTTGTTAGTTGCTAATTCTCTCCCCATGTAGTAGTAGTCATTATGTGTGCTCACTGCTCACACACCTCGTTATTTATTCATTTTCATTAACTTTTTTTTTTTTAATAAATGTACCTTAAATTTGTCCTGTATGGTTAATTACTTTCCTGGTTTGTTTCTCACTAGATAATCTGGTTGCTGTAGTATGATATTGCCACCCTGGGAGAAAAATGTATTCTTCAATGCAGCAAACTACATCTCTTTTTTTTTTTTGTAGCTCAACATTGCCACAAGTCAGTATACATTAAAAATGACGATAGGGATAATATATATATATATATATATATATATAAGACCATAAAGTACATATCTTTATTCTGGGGTTGCCCATATGGCACAAAACACGCTATATAAAATGTTTTTTTTATATTTCATTCTGACTGCTGTATTAGTTGGCGGTGGTATGTTGTTGTTGTTGTTGTTGTTGTTGTTGTTTTAAACAAACGAGGCAGTGTAACCAGATTGATAATTGTGATTCACTCAAGGGAGTTCTTCATGGTGATTTGCTCGGGAAAGGCGAGACATTCTGTACAATACTTCAAGCTGATTGGATGATGAGGCATTGTGCACGTTTGTTTTGACCAATCACGGCAATGGATGAAAATGTCATCTTCGGTCTCGTTTTCGAGGTGGAAAAAAACAAACAAAAAAAAACATCATTACCAGATAAAAATGCACGAAGCACTTCTCGCTGTTAAACATTCAATAAGGAAACAGCGATTAATTCTGAGAGAACAGAATTAATTGCAGCGTCCATTCGTCCATGTTAGGTTTGTTCGTTTCCTCCAGCGTCGGCGCTTCCTGGTTTCGTCACAGCTGCATGTCCCGCCCTAAATAACGCCTGATCGGTTCAACCTTAAAGAAAAAAAAGTCAGTTGCGAACGGCTCAATGGGATCAGTACAAGACGGATTCTCATTGTATTTGTGAACAAATACCGTGAAAATTCAGCTTGCTGGCAAGGTTAGAGGCGGTGTGGACTGATTTTGTATTTTTTTTTTCTACATGGGGAAGGGGGAAATATTTGGTTTTAAAAATACCCTGCTACATGTGTACAAAGCCTCAATTGAAAGCTGCACATAGCCATTGCAGCTGACATTACTTTGTGGCCCACGAGATGGTAGGGATGTAACAATAATTGCAATATCGTGATATCGCGATAGTAAAACTGACACAATATATCGTCATCGTCATGTCACGATATTAAAAGCAGCACATCCGTAAAAAAAAAAAAAAGCCGGGTTGATTTCCACTTGTGCAGTTGTAGCACCCTCTGGTGGCTACTTTTTGAGTGCAGTTTAATTTTCACAAGGCATGGTTTGCCCCTTCTGTGATTAAAATCCATGATAATGGTCAGATGAAGGGGAACAGAATATACTTGTGAACAGAGTAAATATGCGGAGGAACTCCACTTTACTGTATTGATTAATTTCTTATGTAATTTAAATGTTAATTTATTTATTTATTAATAAAAAATTGTATCAATTTATTGTAATGCTTTTATTAGTGCCTCAATATACATATTTATATATATTTTTTATATATATTTATAATATTTGTATATTTTTCATTGCTATAATGTACAAAAACAATATTGTGTTTCTTGTTGTTGTATGAGGTCATTTTTTACAATATTGTGACCTTTTATATCGCCAACCTCCCCACAATATCGTGATAATTATCGTATCGTGACCTTCATATCGTGATAATATCATATTGTGATGTTTGGATGTCGTTACATCCCTACTAGATGGCGCTTCGCGACCCACATCTGGGACTTGGCCCAACGGTTAAGAATCACTGCTTTAAGTGACATTAATATTCACAAAAATCAATCAAAACACCCTGTATAGTCTAGACATAATAATAATAATCATAATAATAATAATAATAATAATAATAATAATAATAATAATAATAAAGTTCTGTTGTTGAATATCATTGTAAAATGTTTTGCGTAAGATGTATGAAGAAATTTAAAATACAAATGAGAGCAAAAATATAAGTGATAATATATATGTTTGAATTATAAACAAAAGCTATTCAGAAAAGCTGGCTGTCCATTACTGTATTATGAAGTTTTTTGAAAAAATATCAAGATACTTTTCCCCCCACCATATCGCCCACCCCTAGTGCAGATCTTAGTGGTGTGATATGGAAAACAAAACTGCCACTGTTAAATAACGTTTCCCTTCTCGATGATGGAGTACAGATTACAGTAGATTCTAGCATGCTGTGCCAACCTTGGGCTTTTTCCCATGCTCATTACCAACATTCACTCTTTCCTAACTAATCTTATCGTGATTTGTGCTTGCCTGCCAGCCTCCAAATACTCTTGGTGATGAAAAAGCAATTCTGCCACTTTCAAGAGATGTTTGAGAGTCCTGAAATTAAGCTGAGTTATAAAGTGTTGTAAAAGCTACACCTGGTATTTTATCACGGTGACTGCCGGTACTCCAAAAGGCACAAAGATTGTGGAGGGAAATTTTGGCACCAGTTTTTCAGTTTAACTACAGAATCAGATCAAGTAGCAGCTGCTTTTCAAAAAAAAAAACGTTGCATTAAGTTATAGTACATTAATTCAAGTTGGAATCTGCACTTTTCAATGACTGAAGGTCAAACAGGAGACACAATGAGAGACAGACAATTTCATTGTATTGAACAGTAGCTTCCATGACAAATTCAGTGCGCCCGAGCTATCCGAGTTTTCGTGCACTGAACCTTCTTATTGTGGCTGCAATCATTTGTACACAGCTGGAGAGAAGGAAACTTTTGTAACAGCTGTAAACAGATCTTTGCTTCACTTGTTAGATCAACATCACCAATGGAGGGCTATGGTATATTACCTCTTTATCTCGTTTCACAATCCAACTCTCAACCCCACAGGTCTTCCTTCTACACATACACACAACAGAAACACACACACGCACGCAGCCAGAGGATGTGGTCGATACCGGAGCAGGTATTGAGCAGCGGCTGTGGTCTAAATGAGACTTTGATTTCTCAGGTGGTGTTAGCCCCCTGAGTGTCAACTCACTCCTCAGAGACCACTTCACCAATCATTCATTGATGTAGCATGTGTGCACGTGCTTTAAACACCATCTGATTGTGTTGTGCACAAGAACAATACTTTGCATTACAAGGCCGATAGCATTCATTCATTAAGACAGGTTCATCGAGGCCACTAATGATTTGATCTTCTCAGCGCTATATTCTCTTCTAAAACAAGAAAGCAAAGCCATCAATTAAACACAAAAACAGAACAATACTTGAGTAAGTCCCCAGAAATTCTGACGTTAACTTGTACATTATATTTCTTGGATATGTAGCGCTACACTGGAAGGCATTCAGTCAGAGCTGGTTCTGTGAACATAAAAATGACCTAACTTTTTGTCTAAACCAGGCTTGTCCAAATTACGGCCCGGGGGCCAATTGCGGCCTGCCATCTGTTTTTCAGTGGCCCGCAGTATATATGAAAATTGATTTTACATTGCCCAAGAGGCTTGTTTAAAAAAATAAAAACATTGAGGCAGGCAGTTAGAAGGGAGCTAGGGTGCTGAAAAAAATAGGTGCCACTACTACGAATAAATTGGTTTATGTAATGTGGGGCTTTTCTAGATATTTAAATCACTGGTGAATAAATTTAATTTTGGAAGCGAAAATTTGTTTCTTCCAATTTCCATATTGTTGATCTCCAATTGCTGGACACTTTTAAAAATGCTCAACTTTCTACAGTTTTCTCTTGTTTTGGTTCTAAATGTGGAAATGGGATGATGTTATTTTTCAGTGCATGGGGTGGAACTAGTCTATTAGCATGCAGGGCCTTTGACCACCCCAAAATCTTGAAAAATACAAATTATTTGCATTATCCCCTTTAACACAAAGCTGTTATGGAGAAGTTCTTCAAAAATAACTAGAAAATACAAACAATTTATAATTACTTGCTTGAATGATTTTTAGCATGTCTAATAAATTAAAGTTGAAGTATTTTAAAGTGGCCCTTTCATCCTTGCATTTTTATTTATGGATGTGGCCCTCAAATGAAAACATTTGGACACCCTTGTTCTAAACAAACAAAAAAAACATACAAACAAACAAAAGCAGTCTACAGTAGGTTCAACATTTGGCCAAAGCCAAACATAGAAACCACTTTTCAATACACTACAATATTCCAAGTCTCCAAACATGCGCGTATTACTCACTTTATTTTCTACTTAGTTTCCATATTATTACTTCTTGTAAAGCAGGTGTGTCAAACATACGGCCCGCGGGCCGGATCAGGCCCACAAAGGGGATTAATCCGGCCCGTAAGATGATTTTGTAGATAAATATGTTCTATTTTAAATATTACCATGCTCCCAAAAACGTATTTATATGTTTGTTTGTTTAAAAAAAAAAAAAAAATTATGCACATAGGAGGCTTTGATGCAGAACTGAAGAGAATGCTTCAAGCAATGGTAGTTATTACAAAAACGGCCAGCAGGTGGCAGCAGAGTATAAGAGATCAACCTGGGCCATGTTGCAACAAGCTCTTTCACCTACTGTTTTAAACAGATTTGTGAATAATGATGAAACTTTGCTAGATTTGAATGCCAATTGCTGCAAAATGGAAACAGATAGAAATATACTTTTTTCCCCCTGATGAACGAAGAGACTCTCATCTTTTGTTTTGGTAGGTTCCATGTTTTGATAGCAATAGGACACAATATTCTGTGAGCCATGCAAAATCAGTCAAAATCCAGTAAAACTGCGAAAAATGTACTGGGAGTGAATACGTTAACTGCGCCACACAATGCATTCTGGGAACAATATGTATGCAAAACAGGTAGATTTAACACATCCGGAACATACTGGCAAAATGTTGCTTCGTTCCATTTGTGTCTGTTATTTTTCGGAACAATGTGATTATAGTTTTGCTCCGTAATTTAGGGCTGGCCCACAAATAACGAAAATCTGCTTATAAATGACGGCAATCGTTTTTAAGTTATATACCGTTATTCTCCCGATGCGGCCCACTTGGTAATGTATTTTCCTCCATGCGACCCCTGAGCTAACATGAGTTTGACACCCCTGTTGTAAAGGCTTG
Organism: Festucalex cinctus; assembly: GCF_051991245.1. NCBI lineage: Eukaryota > Metazoa > Chordata > Actinopteri > Syngnathiformes > Syngnathidae > Festucalex > Festucalex cinctus. Next base: position 6,157,263 of record NC_135418.1, on the reverse strand, counting down.
TTGTCGTCTTCGCAGCTCAATGCAAGTGAACTGAGATGCATCGATGAAGTGTTTGACAAACATAGTGATATTCATAAACATGAGCTCAGAGAGTGTCACAGTGGGACATGGGGAGAGAAATGCAAACTATTAAAAAAGTTGATGGATATTGACAAGCTTTTACGCTGTTCAGGAAATTCACCAGGCAGCTGACTGTCACTGACAAGCTCTTGGTTTGTTAAAAAAATAAATAAATAAAAAATACCAGTGAGTCTGAAGTGCATGGGTGTGTTTAAAATGCAATGCGCGTCAAGAGTCATAGGGAGCCCCTTTTGCTGCAAAGCCTCATTAAAGAGATACTTGCCTGAAAGCAAGGATGTGCCGCCAGACCCATCGCACACACACACACGCACACAAAGTGGATATTAATCTGGGCAAGCAAAAACTGATGCCCATGTGGAGGCAACGTTAGACAAATGAGAGTGCAGAGAATAAAAAAAGGTGCCTCGGCTGAAATCCCGTTTTGGTTTCTTTGCATTCTTTCACCTTGTTTTCCATAACAATAAACTCTTTCCCCAATCCGCCATTCTTCTTTTTTTTTTTTTTGGTCATATCTGTTTTGGTTGACTCTGCTGTATCTTGTGCGCCTCTTAAATTGCATCTATGAATAAGTAATGTGAGTAGCAACTGATTGAGAAAGCCATATTGCCAGAAAGCCATGATGAAATGATAATGTAATATCTGTCCCAGTTTTGAATGAAAGCTTCTCCCCTTTGAAATGTTTCCTCGGTTAAATGAAACCACGAGCTCTGCTGCTGCACCTTATATTGCCTGATGACATTCCATGTACGTTTTCCACTGCTGTACATATTTGAATAAAGTGAATGTCTCTTTCTATGCATTTTGTGTGCTGTGTGGTTGTTTGAAGACAGTGATGAAGAGATGAATGCCATTTCCCCCAAGTGACTTTCCTACTAATTGGCAGGGAACGCACATCTCATCCCACAGGCTGATGCTTGGAGTATAAAAAAAGACGCATCACTAGCAGGCTATAAGAGTGATGCAGATCACGGCTCCCCGCGCTTCCTCCTACTCCTCACGCAGCACAGGCTGATTAAACTGATAAACTGCACCAAAATGAGGGGGAGAAGGAGATGTAAATAATGAAACGGGAGAGTGTTAAACTGAAAGTCTGTGGGAGAGGTGAGAGGAGAGATGGAGAGGGGGCGGGAACCGAGGCACAGCACAGAAATAGGTGAATAACATCAGTATCTCCATACATTATGGGGAATATGTTTAATATTACTTGCTTCATTTCACAAACTCTCTATTATTGCGACCTTTCAAGCTCTGTCCTCACACTGAACCATGCTGTCAGACTGTTAACAAAGTACACACATATAAATGCCTTATTAGGCGCTGTACCATCATGTGGCTTTGATATGTTCTCATTAGCATATCAACACGGAGCTGGCCATCCGATGGGATACAGTAACCCAGGCAACCGTGGCTGGATGCTCAATTATGGGAACTGGAGGCACAAATTGAGTATCCCAGACTTCATTTTAATCTGTCAACCCTCACTAGAGTGACCATGTGCATCACAAACATTTGCACCCACAAGTGAAATCAAAGATTTGTTGTGACACTGTGTTGCTGAAAGTCCAAAACATTTTATTCTTAATGTGAACTTTGAATAAACAGTATATATTTTTGTTTAAATATATGCTGTAAGTTAGGACTCTCTAAAAGCAAAACAGTTTAGGTGGAGACAATGGAATGAAAATAAGAAAAAAATACATTATTTATGCAGTTAATGTAATACTGAAAATAGGTCGATACAGAAGACCAAGTAGCCAAAAACACACACACAATCACACATAGGCTAGGCTAACAAATGAAATTATTTTAAAGCGTGCTTGAGTACCCAGAAATGGTTGACATTATAATGTATTTTATGTATATATATATATATATATATATATATATATATATATATATAGGCAACCAGAGCCGGCTGAGATAGGCTCCAGCACCCCCCGGCGACCCTTGTGAGGAATAAGCAGTCAGGAAAAGGGATGGATATATATATATATATATATATATATATATATATATATATATATATATATATATATATATATATGTATATATATATATATATATATATATATATATATATATATATATATGTATATATATGTATATATATATATATATATATATATATATATATTAGGGGTGTGAATTGCCTAGTACCTGACGATTCGATTCGTATCACGATTCACAGGTCACGATTCGATTCGATACCGATTAATCCCGATACGAATGGTCACAATTCGATACCGATTAATCCCGATACGAATTTATAAGTCGATTGTTGCGATTTTTTTCCATTCAAATTTAGAAAATACTATCAGTAAATTTGTACATGTACACTGTAAGATTTGTATGAATATATTTATCTAAAACTTGAGGCTTATAACCGTGAGCCACTGTACACAAACAGTTTGCAATCTGTTTCACATTTGAACAGCATTAAAATAAAAATATTAAGGCTTAATGTGCCGTTCATATAACATTCTTCCATGCTCAAGGTGTGAATCCTAAAAAAAAAAAAAAAAAAAAAAAAATCGATTCTGCCGATTATTGAATCGATTCGAGAATCGCGCGATGTAGTATCGCGATATATCGCCGAATCGATTTTTTTTAACACCCCTAATATATATATATATATATATATATATATATATATATATATATATATATATATATATATATATATATATATATATATATACCATCAATGAATGACATATTTTAAAACCTTTTCCATATATAAGGCGCACCGCATTATAAGGCGCATCTTTAATGAATGACATATTTTAAAACTTTTTCCCTGTATAAGGCACTACAGTAGAGGCTGGGATTACGTTATGCATCCATTAGATGGTGCTGCGCTAAAGGGAATGTCAACAAAACAGTGAGATAGGTCAGTCAAACTTTATTAATAGATTACAAACCAGCTTTATGACAACTCCATTCACTCCCAAAATGAATAAACAGCTGTATTATTATTTTCTCTGAGGTAAAGTATTCGTATTATCTAGAGATCCAAGATGGCGGGATCTTCTGCGCATGATCGTGCAGAGTCACCGATAGCGTCTTGACAGTGAGGCCTGTTGCGGCTTAACATTGATCCATTTATAAGGCGCACCGGATTACAAGGCGCATGGTCAGCTTTTGAAAATATTTAAGGCTCTTAGGTGCGCTTTATAGTGCGGAAAATACGGTACATTAAAATGCAATCAAGTTTCTTAACAATTAAAGCATCCATAGTGCAATAAAAAGAATACCCACCCCTCCATACCCCTGATCTCCCCATTAAAAAAAAATAAAAAAATAAATAAATAAAAATAAACATGCCGCGGCACAGAGAAACCATGTAAGAAAAAGCATCCGGGGGGAGCTCATCCACACTGAGAGGGATGACCACATCCACAGTGAGCGGCATTGACCTGCCCAGATTGACGGCGGCGCACTCCACACAGGGGCCAAGGGGCCCCCAGGACGACCACTCCACCCGCAGGAGAAGTGTCTGCTCTTTTTCTTCCAAATTAATTCCAAAGTTGATATGGTAAATGGTAATTCCTTTATATAGCACTTGTCCACCTTTACAAGGCCCTCAGAGCGCTTTACATTTGACTACTTATTCACTGACTGATGATACAGCATCAGGAGCAGCTGGAGGTTCAGTATCTTGCTCAAGGATACTTCTACCTGGTCACAATGGCATGGGATTGAACCCACAACCACTCTACCACTGATCCACATCGCCCCAAATGCGAAAACTTGGTTTTGTAAAACAATCTATGTGGCTTTTCAACATTTTATCGCCATGTCAACCAAGCAGAAAATGAAACTGTAGGTGCCAGTGCACTTTAATATACTGTAGGCCACTGTCGGTCCTCAATACGTGGATCCTCGATTGCATCCGGGCCACCAGCTCTCTATTTGTGGCTTAGAAACTGTTACAGGCGGTTCCGAGATCAGACGAGAATGGGCGCTCTCAAAGTAAACGTATGGCTATACACTAAATCCCCCTTTTGGTACAGAACATCGCAGAGAGCACCACCCATTTGATTACGAAGCTAGCGGTGCACAAGGTGAGCATGGCAAGTGCACAAATTGAAAAATGTTTTCCTTCGCTATGTTTTTGGTTAGGTCAGCATGTGTATACAGGGACTTGTCTCCATGCCAGCAATCTACAGCCTGTTACTTTATGACTGACTTAATTGCTGCGAGTGCAATTTTTAACTTTCACTGACACTTTGCCAGCTGTAGGAGCCTAGCTTGCACAAAAATGCCATGCTCCAAGTTCACAGGTTAAAGTGGACAGCAAACTAAAAAAATATAAATAAAAATGCATTAATTCTCCCTTCAGGTACAACGGCACTCCAGATTCTTTGGACACATCGCCAGTGGTACGCATACCACACTTTGAGAATCACTGCATTGACATTGATACAATTCAACTGATAGTTTGTGAGGGATATTATGATGAGTCAAAACAAGCATTTGTTTGTTAAGTCAAAATAGAAAATTACATTTCAGCTAATATTTTTTGTTGTTTTGAATGAATATGATCTTTAATTTTGATTATTTCAGTATTACTTAGGGATTTAACGATTAGGGGTGGGGGAAAAAAATCGATATCGCAATATATTGTTGCACTCTGTTGCAAAAAATTATCGATACACTGACAGTAGATATCGATGTCATGTGTCCAGTTGTGCAGTGTTATGTTATAAATGTTCATGCACTTTAATTTGTCTCAATTTACAATGGTTACAGTTAAAAGGCTAAGAGGCAGTGAGGCACAATGCAGATGTAACCCACCTATCAGGTTAAGTGAGGTAACAGGTAATGAATCTTTAAATTGTGATTTCACGAACTTGGACTAGCATCAGAAGAACCCAGATTCTTATGGAGCCATATGTTTGAGTAACAATAATGACACAACAAAGATTGGCAGTTGCGTAGCAACGCATGTATTGTTACAACATGAAAATAAACAATTGGTATGAAAAATAATAAAATCGTGAAAAAAATGTGCGCACCAAAAAAACAAATCAGTCCCTTTAAATTCAAATCGTTGGGGCCCTTTTTCAAAGTCTTTAAAGTTCACTTGTCCTGTGTGACTGTCAAATCCAAGAATAAATCCAAAAGATGTATGAAATATTTGTCCTACCACGACCAACCGTCCAGCAGGAAATAGAAGTTGTGTTTGTGTGTGTTATCTCTCCTCAAAGGTTCTAGGGTTAGCTCGCCATCCAGATGAGATCCAGAATCGTTGACTGGTCCTTAGATTCGTCCGTATCAAAAAAAAACCTGACCTAAAGACAGGGTCGCATTTGTATCAATCTACATTCAATACAAAATTACAAAAGCTTCAAATGTCAATACCATGTGCTACGTATTGTTCAAAACCTTGTAATTCACTCCAAATTCTTAGTTTCTTTTGTTGTACAACAGTTCAATATCAATAATCAATTACAAAAAGTAAACACATTGAGTCATATGTGTTTCAAAATGAAATACTTCCAAAACCAGTAATTCACAGTAGGATTTGATCATATATCATAGTAGGTAACCATAGACATCCACATATTGTTACATCACTAAGTGGTATAAATTGTCCAGAACATCACTCATAAGCTTATTAAAATTAAATTGACAAAATGTAAATAATATCACATTTCCATATGAAGTCAGCTTCGATAAGAGAGTTCAAAACACTAGCGTACTTAATTACTCTTCTTATATTATAGGCCTTCTAATATAATGAAGAGTTGTACTAAAAATTCACCTCTTTATCTGCATCAGTTCACAGTTGGAAATACACAAATTCACTCACAGCAATCACATTATAAAACAAAACACATACAAAAGATTCCTCTTTCGTTTGGCAACTGAAAATGTAATTTACTCTACTTCACAGCTTGTTTTATACAGTTAACTTGTTTCAACAGACTATGAGCAATGGCGAATGGGTGTCTAAGTAGCAAGACGCATTGCTCACCGTTGTCATATGCGTCGAAAGCTGGGCGCCGTCGAACGCTCTCATCACGTAAAAAAAAGAAAAATGGAGGGAAGAAAAAAAAAGTTCTCCAGTGTACAGTACTGACTCCGGTCCAACCAGCTCTCGAACTAGCTACTGCTCAAAACTGTATTCACTAACAGTAAGCAACAGTAAGCGTGTCTCAATAAATTTTGTCACAAAATAAAGCTTACAAAAACTTTATACTTGTCTCGCTGCTTCACCTCCTCGTAACTGCGTCACATCACCCGCGATGTAAAAGAGGAAGTAAGAGGGCGGAAGCGCGCCTAAACTGACCTCTCAATCCATAGGCTGAACGTGACCTATGTTGCTTCTGATTGGTTGAGGCCATGGGGGGCCTTCAAGTGCACTTGTAAAAATTAATTTTACAATACAAATATTAATTCAATTATTATCGTTCTCTTTTCAGTTTGTTTTAAACATAAATGTTATATCTTCATTGCTCTATTTTCTCAGTCTCTATAAAAAGTAGATTTTACTTCTTAACTTAATTTTGTACCTGGGTTACACCCTCCCCTCCTGAACTCATGCACGTCCCGGTGCATGGCAATAACTAGATGGTTATAACTCGAGGGGGCTTAACAGGGGAAAACTCAGGATTCTCATTCTCCCTTATAACATCAGCCCAAGCTGTGGTTAGCCCTTGCAGGAATGACTTCACTACAGATACTATAGGCTTCCCCAATTCAGTATAGTCGAGACGTTTTGGTGGTTGTCTGTTTCTCTCAGATCTCCTCGTAGAATCAGAAGTGCACAGTCGTTCCACAGTTCCCTCTGTAGTGGTGTCCACTTCCACTGGTCCATCATGTTCCTCCTCCTCAAGGTCTTCACTTGTAATATCTCCTCTATTGTCACTTTGTGAGACTTCCGATGGTACTAGGAGCTGGTCATCACGGCTGTCTTTGTCTTTGCCATCAGGTAAGTTATTGGACTCTCCAGGGTGTTCACTCTCAGGTGAGCTATTTCCACTCGAGTGCGTTTCACTCGTCGGTTCCTTTAATGTGTCTCCATCAAAAGGTGAATTATCAGTGTTATTCTGGTTGTTGATCGACTCAGTGGGATTCAGGGGACTAACTGAAGTAATGTTGGACATGTCTGGTGGATTGTCAATTTCAGATCTTCCATCAATATCTTGCACATTTACAGTACTCTCAGCAGGATTTTTGCCTGGAGGATCAGCGAGTTGTGTACCTGACCCTACAATTGGACCTGATTGAACATGGACTGTGGAGGATGGATAACACGGAATGAGTATTTCATCTTCTTCATCTGAAGACTGTTCTTCCTCAACAGTGGGGTTTGCACGGGTTCTTGGTCTGCACTGTTTTTGCTTCTGGACAGACTGTGCATTTCCTTCATCAAGCAAGTATCCACATGGGAGCAACAAGTCCCTATGTAAAGTTCTTACAGGGCCATCATCATTTTCAGGTTTGATGGTGTAAACTGGGAGAGTGCCTGCTCGCTTCACTACCACATGAACAACGGTTTCCCATTTATCTGAAATCTTGTGTTTGCCTCGTAAGCGAACATTCCTGACTAGCACTCGATCTCCAGTCTGCAAGTCAGAGGCGGTTACATGTTTGTCAAATCTTGTTTTGTTCTTCTCGGCTATCTTTGCAGCATTGCCTAATGCTATTTTGTAGCTCTCTTCGAGACGTGATTTGAGATTTCGCACATACTCAGAGTGTGATGAGTGGTAGGGCCCCTTGACTGGTAACCCAAATGCAAGATCGACTGGCAAGCGAGGCTGGCGCCCGAACATCAATTCGTATGGAGTGAAGCCAGTCACTTCATTTCTGGTGCAGTTGTAGGCGTGGACCAGGGGTCTTACATGATCGCGCCAGTGAGGTTTCTCGCTATCTTGGAGAGTGCCTAACATGTCGAGCAGGGTGCGATTAAATCGTCGCTCAACAGGGTTACCCCTAGGGTGATATGGGGTTGTCCGGACCTTGTGGATCCCAGCTACCTGGCAGAGCTCTTTGATGGTGCGAGATTCAAAATCTGGCCCTTGGTCGCTGTGCAACTTTTCCGGGATCCCATAGTGCACCATAAAATTTTCCCATAGGCACTTTGCCACTGTCCGGGCCTTTTGGTTAGGTGTTGGGATGGCAACTGCAAATTTAGTAAAGTGGTCTGTGATAACAAGTATATCTTTCGTCCCACTTTTATCAGGCTCAAGAGAAAGGAAGTCCATACAAAGGAGTTCAAGGGGTCTGGTGGTGTTAATGTTGACCAGTGGGGCTGCCCTCTCTGGTTGTGCCTTCCTCCGCACACACCTACCACATGTCCGCACTTTTCTTTCTACATCCAGAGCCATTCTCGGCCAATAAAATCGAGATCTTACAAGATCCATTGTTCGATCAACCCCCATGTGACCCATATGGTTGTGCAAACTATTAAGGACTGTGTCACGAAGCTCTGTTGGAAGAACAAGTTGATAGATAGTTTGTGACCCTACTTGGCGTTGCCTGTACAGGACATTGTTGAGAAGTTGAAGGCGATTCAGCTCTCTAAGCAAGAGTGGAAGCTCAGGAAGTTGGCTCCGCAAGGTAGGAGGTGGAGTGAACCCTTGCTCGATCTGGACGATGACATGTTTTATACATTGATCAGCTCTTTGTTTGTCAGCTAGTTCTTTCTCAGTCAGATGTGGAATAGCTGGAAGCCCTTCAAGCTGATTTTCCTGCCCATAGCTGTCGGACACAGCACTCGTGGATATGGCAAAACTTTCAACCAAAGCAATGCCATCTTCATCCTCAGCAGGATTGACACTGTAGACGAGCTGTCTCTCACAAATTGCTTGGACTACAGACTGATGTACTGCATTAAATTCTTTTGGATCAGACAGGTGATCTTGGGTGAACTGTCGTATGCGCTCTCTCTCTTTTTGAGATTTGACATCATCTGACAGTGCTCCATGCGGTCTGCGAGAAAGTCCATCCGCATCGCCATTTTGTTTTCCTGGACGATAGAGGAGTTGAAATGAAAAAGTGGATAAGGCTGCCAACCATCTGTAGCTGGTTGCATCAAGTTTTGCTGAGGTCAGTATATACGTCAGCGGATTACTATCTGTTACAACGGTGAAGTTGTTGCCGTACAGGTAATCGCTGAACTTCTCAGTCACCGACCATTTGAGTGCCAAGAATTCTAATTTGTGTGCTGGATAGCGGTTCTCACTTCTTGACAAACCCCGACTCGCGTAGCTTATGACCCGGAGTTGGCCCTCCTGTTCTTGATATAAAACAGCACCGAGACCAGTGGTACTAGCATCAGTGTGCAGTATATAAGGTTTCTGGGGATCAGCGAAAGCTAGCACAGGTGCTGTTGTCAGACTTTGGATGACTGTGTCGAAGGCTTGTTGACAGTCAGGCGACCAGCGATTTCCAAAGGCTTCCTTTGGGTTGTAGTATTCAGCTGCTTCCTGATTTGGTTTTGTTGATTTTGGTTTTGATTTCTTATGAAGAGGTGGGTAGCCTGAGGTTAATTGATGAAGAGGCTTCACTATGGCAGAGTAGCCCTTCACAAACCTCCTATAGTAGCCAGCAAAACCGAGAAAGGATTTCAGCTGTTGCAGAGTTTGGGGAACAGGCCACGTCTTAAGAGCTGAAATCTTCTCGGGATCGGTTTCAACACCATTTCGAGAGACTACATGCCCCAGATAGCGGACTGACGTCTGGAAGAAAACACATTTCTCTGGTGATAGTTTTAAGCCATACTCTCGGAGGCGAGTCAGCACCTTCATTAGCCGCTCCTCATGCTCTTCAAGAGTCTTTGAGAACACGATGATATCATCAAGGAAGACCAGTGCCACTTTCAAATGCATGTCTCCCATGCACCTCTCCATCAGCCTTTGAAAGGTGCTTGGCGCATTTGTCACTCCTTGAGGCATGCGATTAAACTCCCAGAAGCCGAGAGGACAGACAAAAGCTGTTTTGGGTTTATCCGCCTCCTCCACTTCAATCTGATAATACCCTGACTTCAAGTCTAGGACAGAGAACCACTGTGAGCCATGGAGTGCTGAGAAAGTGTCTTCAAGCTTTGGGAGGTTATATGCATCTTTTATAGTTTGAAGGTTCAGACGTCTATAATCGATGCACAACCGGACCTGGCCATTCTTTTTCCTGACCACCACTATAGGTGACGAAAATGGCGATTCTGACTCTCTGATGACTCCTGCAGTAAGGAGCTCTTGGAGGTGTTTTCGGACAGCATCCATGTCCTGTGGGTGGATTGGACGAGCACGCTGTTTGAAGGGCGTGTTATCTGAGAGTGTTATGCAGTGTTTCACCTCATCAGTGCGGCCAAAGTCCAAGTCGTGATGCGCAAACACGTCAGGCATGTTGTTAAGCTGTTGAGTGATGCGTTCTTTCCACTCAGACGGAATTGGGGAGTCATTGAAATTGAAGCGCAAGGCGGACCCTTGGGATGACTGAATGTCTGAGAGTGGAGACTCTTGCAGGGTTTGTGATCTCTTGGAGGTGCTGTGTTCTTTCAGCAGGATGCTCTGGTATGAACTGATCTCTGCTATGGTACACCTTGTAGGAAGGACAACATCATGGTCAGACTCATTGCTTATAACTACAGACAGCTTGTGGGGCCGTAGTTGGGGAAATTCAACGAGACTAGTTCTTACCAGCAGACCACCAGGCAAGGGGGATGATGAAGGATACTCGACCACAACTGATTTCTCATTCTCACAGCTGCCGGCCAGAGCTACACCCTCCACCACCACAGTTTCACCAGCTGGGATGACTTGTTGGTTCCGGCCTTGCATTTTCACAACACCCTGGTGGTTGTTCCTGGCCTGCTTTCGTCTTAACTGGATGATTTTGAAGACTGCACGGTAGCCATAGGGAAGGGGCTCATGAGATGCGGCTTCTGAGTAGATGTCAAAAAGTACATCTAGGGTGTTTGTGCCAATCAGCAGGAGTGACTGTGAATGATCAGGGACGACCAATGCGAGTGTGTTTACTTCTATTGGCACCCCAGTGAAGTCTCTGGGAAAAATTATGGCCATCTCAATATAGCCCAAGTAAGGCACTAACTGCCCATTGGCCCCCTCCACCTCTAAGATGTCATGAAGAGGCTTTATCTCCTCATCTGGAAGGTACTGTTTATAGAATGACTCAGGTACTGTTGTGACTTGTGAACCTGAGTCCAGGAGACTGTTAACTTCGTTGCCTCTTACTGTGACTCTGGCTGTACTTTTGGTGCCAACCAATCGCTTGGGAAGTCGGAATGATTGGTTTCGACAAGCATGTTCCAGACTAGAAGAGGTTTGAGTCTTGACTTTGTTAACTGATTGTTCAATGTCTGGGGAACATTCTTGACACTTCTCAGCCCCTGTTTGTCCCACAACAGAGACTGTTGTTAGTTTAAAGGCAGGTTGGAAGCATTCTGTGCTTCCCACTTGCGTCGTTTCTCCTCAAGCTGCTGTTTCTTTTCAGCCACTAACGCTGGGTTTGGCATGTTCGTGCAAGCCTGTGCAATGTGTCCATCCTCACCGCAGGTAAAGCAATACCATGGTTTGGGTTTGTTTGTTTGGTTTTTCTTCATCTGTCCTTGCACATTGTTCTTTGCATCACGTAGCTCTAAATCCTTGCTCTGGAATTTCCCAACTGTTCCCTTATTTTCAGCACCCTTTGATTTCTTTTGTGACATGAATGAGGTTAGTTGGCTCTGTAGACTAGCCACCTGCTTTCTTAAGTCCTCTAAAACATTGAGGCTGCTCTCAGGGTTCTCTTCTTTCTCACATGTATATGCATTGTGAAATTGAAATTGAACTTTTTGCTTGGTAGCACCCATATGTTTTTTCATTAGGCTGCTTGTTTGTTGCCTGTCTTCTTCAGAGCGTATCGTCAACAAGAGGTCTGAGAATGAGGGTGGGCTGCTTTTCTTTTGAGTTGCAGCGTGGTAAGCAAGATGTTATCCCAACATCCCCTGCAGAACTGCTTAATGAGATGTCTGTCTACTTCTTCGTGTGCAACTCCGCCTCTTTTGATAGCCAAGTGTAGCACTCGTTGCAGCCGCTGAAGGTAAGCAGAGGATCTCTCACCTGGATCTTGTAGGGTGTTCAGAAATTGAGCGAAAAGTTCCTCTCCATCTTCCACAGCGCCAAAAGCTGAATCCAGTATCTGCAGATAAGCGGCGGGAAGTGACTCAGGTCGTAGCCCTTTGACAACATCCGCTGCAGGGGGAAGCAAGCTTTCAAGGATCTTTCTGGATATTTGCAAGGGTGACATGCTGGGATCAGTTTGGAGCAATTCAATGTGTGAGCGCCAAGTATCGTAGTCCGTTTCATTATTGGGCCTGGGGATTTTTCCAGAAAAAGAGCGGATTCTCACTGGGGATTGCATATGTAAGAGTGCATCCTGTCTGCGTACAATGTGCTCAACTACAACTTTTTGGATTTCAGGTGGGTTCATATCACTTGCTGAAAGGGATGGTGCTCTTCTTTCATTAGTGAGGGGGGCAGGTTCAGTGGTTCCGAAGCCACAACTACTTGGTGCACCATCTAACGATGATGTGAGAGGCTGCTGCACATTGGCGAGAGCTGATGGAACCACGCAAGTGGCTTCATGTACCTGCAGAAGGGGTTCTTCAACTGTGGGCTGCATGTCCTCAATGTCTTCACTAATCTGAAACATCACCTCTTTCAACACATCGCCATAATCCTTGCCACTACGCTTCGCCATCTCTTTGAGTTCAGCCAAATATGTTCTTGTAACGTTCTTGCATGTTTTTGTTGTGTACACACTGCTTAGTGTCTTTATCTCATAGGTGATAGAAGGATTACCCTGCACTGTGTGTGCATAGGGTAAATGAGGTTCTAAAATTTCTATGGCAGAACCACTTGAAAACTCAACGATCAGGTTTTGATAAAGTTCAGACGATGAGTCATCAACAACAATGAATCTCTCAATTTTGCCATATTTCTTTAGATAGTCAACTACCTGTTCATCTTGATCAGCTATCTGTATTAGCCCGCTAACAATCACTGCATTCGGAATTTTAACACCAGAATTTTGAACAAAATCCATGAAAGCAGATTTTTTTATCACCATCCATTCTGAATCGGATTTCAATATTGTTGCACAAATCAAATGGCTCCTGGCTAGCTCGCCAAATCTGTAACCCACCTATCAGGTTAAGTGAGGTAACAGGTAATGAATCTTTAAATTGTGATTTCACGAACTTGGACTAGCATCAGAAGAACCCAGATTCTTATGGAGCCATATGTTTGAGTAACAATAATGACACAACAAAGATTGGCAGTTGCGTAGCAACGCATGTATTGTTACAACATGAAAATAAACAATTGGTATGAAAAATAATAAAATCGTGAAAAAAATGTGCGCACCAAAAAAACAAATCAGTCCCTTTAAATTCAAATCGTTGGGGCCCTTTTTCAAAGTCTTTAAAGTTCACTTGTCCTGTGTGACTGTCAAATCCAAGAATAAATCCAAAAGATGTATGAAATATTTGTCCTACCACGACCAACCGTCCAGCAGGAAATAGAAGTTGTGTTTGTGTGTGTTATCTCTCCTCAAAGGTTCTAGGGTTAGCTCGCCATCCAGATGAGATCCAGAATCGTTGACTGGTCCTTAGATTCGTCCGTATCAAAAAAACCTGACCTAAAGACAGGGTCGCATTTGTATCAATCTACATTCAATACAAAATTACAAAAGCTTCAAATGTCAATACCATGTGCTACGTATTGTTCAAAACCTTGTAATTCACTCCAAATTCTTAGTTTCTTTTGTTGTACAACAGTTCAATATCAATAATCAATTACAAAAAGTAAACACATTGAGTCATATGTGTTTCAAAATGAAATACTTCCAAAACCAGTAATTCACAGTAGGATTTGATCATATATCATAGTAGGTAACCATAGACATCCACATATTGTTACATCACTAAGTGGTATAAATTGTCCAGAACATCACTCATAAGCTTATTAAAATTAAATTGACAAAATGTAAATAATATCACATTTCCATATGAAGTCAGCTTCGATAAGAGAGTTCAAAACACTCGCGTACTTAATTACTCTTCTTATATTATAGGCCTTCTAATATAATGAAGAGTTGTACTAAAAATTCACCTCTTTATCTGCATCAGTTCACAGTTGGAAATACACAAATTCACTCACAGCAATCACATTATAAAACAAAACACATACAAAAGATTCCTCTTTCGTTTGGCAACTGAAAATGTAATTTACTCTACTTCACAGCTTGTTTTATACAGTTAACTTGTTTCAACAGACTATGAGCAATGGCGAATGGGTGTCTAAGTAGCAAGACGCATTGCTCACCGTTGTCATATGCGTCGAAAGCTGGGCGCCGTCGAACGCTCTCATCACGTAAAAAAAAGAAAAATGGAGGGAAGAAAAAAAAAGTTCTCCAGTGTACAGTACTGACTCCGGTCCAACCAGCTCTCGAACTAGCTACTGCTCAAAACTGTATTCACTAACAGTAAGCAACAGTAAGCGTGTCTCAATAAATTTTGTCACAAAATAAAGCTTACAAAAACGTTATACTTGTCTCGCTGCTTCACCTCCTCGTAACTGCGTCACATCACCCGCGATGTAAAAGAGGAAGTAAGAGGGCGGAAGCGCGCCTAAACTGACCTCTCAATCCATAGGCTGAACGTGACCTATGTTGCTTCTGATTGGTTGAGGCCATGGGGGGCCCTCAAGTGCACTTGTAAAAATTAATTTTACAATACAAATATTAATTCAATTATTATCGTTCTCTTTTCAGTTTGTTTTAAACATAAATGTTATATCTTCATTACTCTATTTTCTCAGTCTCTATAAAAAGTAGATTTTACTTCTTAACTTAATTTTGTACCTGGGTTACACCGAACTTTGTACATTGTACAAGTTTTGGCATTAAATAAATGTATAATTAGACATTTTCCTTTTTATGGGCATTTGTTTGGCTTTTTCAGTCACAGATGGTGATATATTGCAATTTTTTTTGACAATATATAAAAAATTGTAGATATCGTTTATCGTGATATTATCGATATTGTGAGTCAAATATCGTCACAGTATCGAATCGTGGTTTACCCGTGTCGTCCCACCCCCAGTAACGATGTACAAACATCACAATACGATATTATCACGATTTGAAGGTCACGATACGATAATTATCACGATATTGTGGGGGCGTTGGCGATATTTAAAAAAGATCACAATATTGTAAAACAGAGAGGTAATACTAAAAAAAAGAAGCACAATATTGTGCTTTTGTACATAACAGCAATGCACATAAACCACCTACAATCTCTAATAACAATATTGAGGCACTTACTTGCTAATGCAAGCACACATTGATTGCTTCACAAGCAAATTAGGTTCCCCTTCATCTGACAATTAGCATAGATTTTAAACATAGAAGGCCAAAACATCCCTAATAGAAATTAAATTGCACTAATAAACTAGCCACTAGAGGGTGGTAGAACTGCTCAAATGGAAATCAACATGACTTTTTTTTTAACAGATGTGCTCCTTTTAAATATTGTGAACATGACAACGACAATATTGTGGCAGTTTTAATATCACGATATCACGATATTGCCCTTATCGTTACTTCCCTAGTATTACCACACGGCCTGACGAATTACAATAAATGTATCATCGACTCACTGGGAAAAAATCTCTGTAGCCCTTTAAGGCTTGTATCTTCCTTCCCTTGCTGTTCGACAGCGAACTGACAGACGGAAAAAAGTGTCACTCTCTCCATTATTTGGAAGGAAACCTTGAGGAAATGAAAGTAGTGTGCGAGAACCTGCACAGATGGCGACATAACTCTGGATATTTAACTGTCAGTATCTGTTTTATGCTTCCCTTCCCTTCCAGAAACACACGATCGTGGTTAAGCGGCAAAGGCAGGCAATACTGTACTAATTGCAATTTAACAATTCCAACAGCATTTTTTGTATGTCAGTGAGAGATTGTATGTATTCTGTGTATTCAGTGGGCACTGACTGTTGTATCAATACAACATCGCTTCTATTATTAGAGAAATCAGATTGAATAATAACATGATTTTGATCTTTGTGTAATGGTAGATGCAAAAAGTGAGAAAAGGATCAGAAAGTTAGGGTCTGTTTAATGTTATGGAAAGATAGCAGGCTTTTTGTCTTTGTGCACACATACTTCCCAAAGACACAACTCTTAAATGAACTTATCGACAAGCATTTCTCGTACATTCATTTCCCCACAATGGGTGACAGGGGAAAGTGGAGAAGAAAAGGTGAGAGGAAAGTAGCAATGAAAAGTCTGGAGCTTTAGAAAAGCTTCCCACTCACAATGCCGGGCTTCTTTTCCCGAAAGACTCTTGGGGAGTCGGCTTTGTGGCTGTAAAATTGAATTCACCTATTCAGAGATAGTCTTCCTTATTTAACAACACACAACCTGCTGTGAGTTTTTTTTTTTTTTTTTTTTTTGTAAAGGTGTTTTAACTCGCTTTAAATGGACCTGCTGGTACAATGACTGCATACATCAAATGATCAACTGATTTTTCTCAAGAAGAACCTTGACAACTGACAAGCATTAAATAGCCATGAATTTAATTATCTGCATGTGTGGCTAGCATTCACTATCTCACAAGACTAAAATGAATAGAAAATGACTGAGATATAACAGTTTTGATACATCAAATGATTAAGTCTCACTTAACCGGTACCATTCTTAACTTATTGGATGTACAAATGTGAGTGATGTCTTGTGATCATTATTTGTAATCTGAGTGATGTCCATGATGTACATTACACCTGACATTATAGTACAGTATATACATTTCAGTTCAGTAATCTAATGTGCAATGACAGCAGGGTTTTGACTATCTACTATTAGGGATGTAACGATAAGGGCAATATCGTGATATTAAAACTGCCAAAATATTGTCGGCGTCATGTTCACAATATTTAAAAGGAACACATCTGTTAAAAAAAGTCATGTTGATTTCCATTTGTGTAGTTCTAGCAGCCTCTGGTGGCTAGTTTATTAGTGCAATTTAATTTCATTAGGGATGTTTTGGCCTTCTATGTTTAAAATCAATGCTAATTGTCAGATGAAGCGGAACCTAATTTGCTTGAGAAGCGATCTATGTGTGCTTGCATTAGCAAGTGTTAAGGTTCCGGTGCGACCGGAGAGGGGATCCCAGAACCACAGAACACAGAGGAGTAAGAAAGAGGTTTTATTCACCAAAACACGTGAATATGAACATAAAGCGCTGGACACAGCCAGGAAAAAGGTTAACAAAAGGTGCTTGCAAATTGCAAGGAGGGAAATTAACACAACACAAAAAGACCCGAAGGCTACAAACCGCAAACACAAGAAAGCAACAACTTACTATAGCTATGAAACACGCCACATAAAAGTGGGAACAAAAAGAGACGTAGTAAAACTTACGTACAGTGATACCTCGGCTCACGGACTTAATTGGTTCCCAGAGAGTGTGTGTAAGCCGAAAAGTTCTTCTTCCGAATATTTATTTCCCATAAGAAACCATTAAAATGAGAATAATCTGTTCCCAGGTCCCTATAAAACATAATTTTCTACTAAATAAGCCTTAAAACTACACAAAAATATACCTTATTTTATGTATAATAAATGTCCTATTGTATTGTAATTAAAGAAATAAATTATACTGTATAATAAAGTCGTTTTATTTTACTTTGTGATGGTAGTTCTTAAGGATAGTAGCAATGGTAGACTTACTTCATTCGCGAGCGTTTCACCGCGTAGAGTGTTTATGGAACTGTTGTCGCTCATTCACACTTTCGTGCTCACCGGAGCGGAGGAGGCGTGTCCCTTGGTGAACAAGGAAGTGGAGCACTTTAGCGAGTCAACAAAAAGTGAGCACCGCCAACTACTTTCACCTCTTTCCTGGGACTAAACAGCCGTGGCACGATTTTCTCCTTTTTTGAGGTACGTGATGGCACTTTCGCTTTTTTTAGTGGCGCGCTCCATTGACTACAATGCAAACGCGCCGCCGAATCGCCGTCCCTCGCTGGTAAGCATTAGGCTTAACACTAGCCTGTGGTGGGGTCTTTTTCGGTCCCATAATAGCAAAAGTACACTCAAAATGTCTATCAAACACAAACTGCATCCGCACTAAAAGAAAGGGGGTGACGAACTGGGACGCCGTGAGCGTGCGTCAGCTTCTCGTGGCCGCCACCGTGGTGCTGTTCGACCGCGTGGTTTGGTTCGTCCGCCGAAAAGTAGTTCATCAGCAGAGACTAAATTCTCGCGAATTTAATGTTCGTGAGACGAAAAGTTCGTGAGCTAAAGCGTTCGTCAGCCGAGGTATCACTGTAGATGAAAATCGAGAATCTTGGACTATAATAATTAGCGAAGGCGAAAAACAGTAGAAACACTAGACGATGGCTGTGAGCAGACGGAGCAACGACCCGACAGTGGCTGCAAGGAGTCCCAGTCCTTATGAAGGCCTAATATGTGATGCACTGCAGGTGTGGTGCAGGGGACAGGCCCCTCTCATTAATCAGGCACTGTGAGACAAGGAAAACACACTGAGAGCCCAGCAACATGACAGTACCCCCACCTCAACAGACGCCTCTTGGCGGACCACCTGGTTTTTCCGGATGTGCCGCATGGAACACACACAGGAGGGACGGATCCAGGATCCAGGAGCGGGGAATCCACTGCCGCTCCTCAGGACCGTAGCCTTCCCAGTCGACCAGGTACTGGAACCCCCTGCCCCGAGCTCTAGAGTCCAAAATCTCCTTCACCGTGTAGATCGGGTCACCATCCAGAGTACGTGGAGCGGGAGGTGGAGCCGCCGGGGGGTTCAAGGTACTGGAGGATACCGGTTTGAGCAGAGACACGTGAAAGACAGGATGTACCTTTAGGGTCGGTGGAAGTCGCAGCTTCACAGAGACTGGGTTCACGACGGCCTCCACCTCGAACGGACCCACGAACCTCGGTCCTAACTTCTTGGCCCCACCGGCCAGCCTGAGATCCCGTGACGACAGCCAGACCATGTCACCCGGCCTGTAGACAGGGGCCGGTCGACGGCGACGATCCGCCACTTGGCGGTTGCGCTGAGCAGTGCAAGAGAGAGCCGCACGGGCCTCCCGCCAGACCCGATGGGCTCGCTTCAGGTGCAATTGAATTGAGGGGAGGACCACCTGCCCTTCTTGGGAAGGGAACAGCGGAGGCTGATAGCCATGGGCAACATAGAAGGGTGATTGACCAGTGGCAGAGGAAACCTGAGTGTTGTGGGCGTATTCAACCCAAGACAAATGAATTGTCCAAGTAGTGGGATTATACTGGCATACGCACCGCAACATCGCTTCGAGGTCTTGGTTGGTTCTCTCAGTTTGTCCATTGGATTGCGGGTGGTATCCAGATGACAGGCTGTAGGTGGCCCCCAGGGACTTGCAGAACCTTTTCCAAACTTGTGAAACAAACTGTGGTCCACGATCTGACACGATATCCTGTGGTATGCCATGCAGACGGAAAACGTGCTTCACCAGTAAACGCGAGGTCTCCAGAGCGGATGGCAGCCGGGATAATGCGACGAAATGAGCAGACTTGGTGGACTTGGAGCAGAGTGGAACGGGCTCCCCGACCACATGAAAAATAACATCAATTTTAATAACTTTTCACGCGCAGTCAAAGGCTGGCTCCTAGAATATCAGTCCTGTCCACATTTTTAGTACTTGGGTACATGTCCATCAGACGATACCCTAGTGGGTACCGTCTGATGGACACAGCCACAACTATAACTGTTGCTGCTTCAATAGCAAACATAACTACTACCTCTACGATTTATGTATTTTACGCGTGTTATAGATTTGTAAATTGATGTTGTGTATAATTCTGCCTCTTTTATCTTATAGGATATGTAATTTAACAATGCTGTATTGTATATCTGACACTTCATATGTTAGTTGAATGTAATTTTGGTGCTCCGTATGTTGTATGTATGTAGTTTTTAACTGTTATGTAATTTTATTTTATGACGACTACAGATGGAAATTAGCATATTGCTAAATCTGGTGCAGCCATCTTTTTAATGTTACTGTACACTGTCCTTTTAATAAACCAAACTCAAACTCAAACTTAGAGAATCTGTCCACAATAGTCAGGACCACGGAAGATCCCCGGGAGACCGGGAGGCCAGTCACAAAATCCAGAGCAATGTGTGACCATGGTCGAGACGGCACTGGCAGGGGATGGAGCAAGCCCGACGGAGGCTGGTGAGAAGCCTTTCCACATGCGCAGGCGGCGCATGCCTTAACGTAGTCCAGAACTTCCTGCCTGAGAGAGGGCCACCAGAATCTTTGGGAAATAACCTCTCGCGTATGAGTCGCTCCAGGATGACAGGCCACCCTCGACTCGTGCCCCCACTGCAGGACCTCTCGTCGTAGCACGTCAGGAACAAAGAGTAGACCTGCTGGGCATTCCGCAGACACAGGTAAGTCTCGTAGAGCCTCCACCACCTTTTCCTCAATCCTCCAGCGCAGCGCCCCCACCACGCAGTGGACCGGAAGGATAGTCTCATCCTCAGTAGCCTCTCCACGGCTAGAGTCAAACATCCTAGAGAGGGCGTCTGGCTTCTTGTTTTTAGTGCCCTGTCTGTAAGTGATAACAAAGTCAAAGCGTGTGAAAAGAAGCGCCCACCTGGCCTGTCGGGGATTCATCCGCTTGGCAGTTCGCAGATATTCCAGGTTACGGTGGTCTGTGAACACTGTGAATGGTTCCTTAGCTCCTTCCAAAAGGTGACGCCATTCCTGAAGTGCAGTGACAATGGCCAGAAGTTCACGGTTTCCCACATCATAGTTTGCCTTGGCAGGTGTCAAACGTCTGGAGAAAAAGGCACAGGGGTGGAGCACCTGGTCGACCGGAGACCGCTGAGAGAGCACAGCCCCCACTCCTAAATCCGATGCGTCCACCTCAAGCACAAAAGGAAGAAGAGGGTCAGGGTGACGCAAGACAGGCGGGCAGGTAAATGCCCTCTTCAAATCCTTAAAAGCCTCCTCTGCCGAGTCTAACCACTCAAAGCGAAGCTTAGGAGATGTTAACCTAGTAAGTGGTCTAACCTGGCTATAATTGCGGATGAACCGACGGTAGAAGTTCGCGAACCCTAAGAACCTCTGCAACTGCTTCCTCGAGGTTGGCCTTGGCCACTCGAGCACAGTGCGAATCTTCCCAGCATCAGCTCGGATTTGGCCATCCTCCACCACAAACCCCAAAAATTGTACGGAGGATGAATGGAACTCACACTTTTCAGCTTTAACGTATAGATGGTTAGCTAGCAAGCGTTGGAGAACCAGTCTAACGTGTTGTTGGTGTTCCTTAAGATCGCGGGAGTAGATTAGGATATCATCCAAATAGACAAAACAAAATACATTAATCATATCGCGCAAGACATCGTTCACGAAACATTGAAAGACTGCTGGAGCATTAGTTAGCCCGAAAGGCATCACCAAATATTCGAAGTGACCCAGGGGAGTTTAAAGGCAGTTTTCTACTCATCCCCCTCCCTGACGCGGATAAGGTAGTAGGCACTGCGCAAATCTAATTTTGAGAATATTTTGGCGGCTTGGAGGGAAGCGAAAGCTGAATCCAGCAACGGGTAACGGGTAACGGGTACTTATTCTTTACAGTCATTTCGTTTAGGCCACGATAATCTACACAGGGGCGAAGTGATTTATCCTTCTTATCAACAAAGAAGAACCCAGCTCCCATAGGGGAGGTGGATGGCCGTATATGCCCTGCCGCTAGTGCGCTTGAAATATACTCCCGGAGGGCTGCCAGCTCAGGTTGGGAAACATGGTACAGCCGGGAACTAGGAAGTGGCATATTAGGAATTAAATCAATAGCACAGTCGTAGGGGCGATGGGGCGGTACCGTCTGTGTCCTCTCTTCACTGAAGACTTTACTTAAATCATGGTATTCGGGTGGTACGTTGTCTAGACAAAGAGTTTCCTCTGAGGAAATAGCAGGCAGACAACTGCCCCCCTCAGCAGCCCGCAGGCAATGTGCGTGACAGTAAACACTCCAGTTTTCAAGTGAGGGTTTAGCCCAATTAATCTCGGGGTTATGTAACTTTAGCCAAGGCAAGCCCAACACCACTGGTGCCGATCGTGACGACATAATCAAAAAACTGAGAGACTCGACATGGTTACCTAAAAGACGTAAACACAAAGGCTCAGTGGTGTGAGTTACTACCCCCAGAAGGCGCCCGTTGAGGTCGTAAACCCTACGTTCCTTCGGTAAGGCTGTAGGCTCGTAACCCAGGGCCGCTATTACACTTGGATCAACAAAATTATCGTCTGCCCCGGAATTGACCAGGGCCACCACCTTTATTCTTTTACAATTAAACGCGGACCTCTCCCGGGAGCTCAACTCTCTTAGTCTCAGAGGAATGCGTGATTGAGGCAGCACGGTTGTACTCACACGGTGTTGTGGTGTGTGAAACTATGGTTGACATGGGTCCGTCTGTAGCCTGCTGACTGCCCATCCTGACCAGTCGTGTGGAGTGACGAGCCGACAGCTGAGGACACTGTGCCACCAGATGGCCCCGCAATCCGCAGTAGTAGCATGCTCCAGATCGGGCCCGGCGTCTCCTCTCCTCAGCCCGAAGTCGGCCAGCTCCCAGTTGCATGGGTTCCTGCCCCGCCTCGGGGAGTGCCCACACTGGGGCTGCAGCAACAACCTGAGAGCCGACGTCACCAACATGTCCATGCCTTGCAGGGTTGGCTGATTCAGACGAACGTTCCAAGTCCTTCTCCCGCTGTCTCTCCCGGATCCTGTTATCCAAGTGAATGGATAGAGCAATGAGCTCCTCCAAGCTTCCAGTTTCGTCCCGTAAGGCCAGTTCATCTTTAACGCGAGAATTGAGTCCACGACGGAAAAGAACACACATGGAGGGCTCATTAAAGCAGCTCTCAGCGGCCAGCGAGCGAAACGTAATAGCTTAGTCAGCTACGGAGTGATGGCCCTGAGTACAGTACAGTACGAGCTGATTACCGGCCTCCCTGCCTCGAATAGGATGGTCAAACACGCGGCGTAACTCGGCAGAAAACAGAGCAAAAGATGCTTTTAGGTCCGGACGAGTGTTGCTCACGGCCATGGCCCAGGTTGCCTCTCGGCCAGTCAAAAGACTCATCACGAAAGCCACTCGCGAGTTTTCGCTATGATAGGTGAGTGGCTGTTGTTCGAAAATTAGGGAGCAGTGATGAAGAAAGGTGCCGCAATCCCCAGGCTCCCCCCCATAGCGTGACAGATGTGCGAGATTTGGCTCCCTAAGTGTTACCGGTGGGTTGGCGGGACCGACAGCAGCCGCCAGCCCCAAACTGTCCAACCTGGACACCGACTTCCTCCAGCCGGTAGGCCAGCAAGGTGACCATCTCCCTGAGCTCAGAGATGGTGGACTCCTGCTGACTCACTCGGCGATTTTGGCTGGCCAATGCGTGACGGACCTCCTTGTGTTCTGTAGGATCCATGGTCGGGTCGTTCTGTTAAGGTTCCGGTGCGACCGGAGAGTGGATCCCAGAATCACAGAACACAGAGGAGTAAGCGAGAGGTTTTATTCACCAAAACACGTGAATATGAACATAAAGCGCTGGACACAGCCAGGAAAAAGGTTAACAAAAAGTGCTTGCAAATTGCAAGGAGGGAAATTAACACAACACAAAAAGACCCGAAGGCTACAAACCGCAAACACAAGAAAGCAACAACTTACTATAGCTATGAAACACGCCACATAAAAGTGGGAACAAAAAGAGACGTAGCAAAACTTACGTACATGAAAATCGAGAATCTTGGACTATAATAATTAGTGATGTGCTTCTCAGGTCGAATCCCTGAAGCGTGTGCCGAGTAAAGTCGATGAGTGGTTCATGAACGGCGTGTCAATGCGTGTGTTGATGACGTACGTGGTGACGTTTGAAGCCCCACGAAGCAGGTGTACCACATGACTGATTCAGGAAACGATTCGCTAGGTTTGAGTGTAGTTCGAAATAAAAGCGGCAAAGAAACGCTATGGATTCCCCTTCACTTTTTGTGTTTTCGGGTCCCTTATTGCGCTACTTTTTTTTTTTGCTTTTGGCATTCGATTTGACAAGCTTCTTTTTCCCTTGTTTGGGAGCACTTTGAGCAGATCTCACCTCAGAAGGTAATGCACTGCAATTACGGTACTATTTTAACAGATTCCAATAATAAAATAAAATACAATGTGACAACACATAAAATTCACATTTTTCTGTTCACAGTTGAAAGTCCCCTTCAGTACTGGGAATCACAGAAATATACGCGTCCAATTCTATACAAACTTGCTATCTCATATCGATGCACCCCTGCTTCATTAGTACCATGTGAAAGAGTTTTTTTTTCCAAAGCAGGTGAAATTCTCTGCAAAAAAAAGAAACCGCCTGAGTCCAAAAACTTCGGAAAAAAATATTTTTAAATAAAAATGAATAAGCACTTTATTTTACCTCATTTAACATTTTCACTTGTTGCATAAGCGCAAACATAGACAAAGTAACACAGAACAATTCATGTTAAAACACTCTTCAAATATATATTCTTTTGTATTTGTCAGGGTTCCGGCTCCATGAGCCAGGTTCCCCTCCTTTCCGTGTGTGTGTGTGTGTGAGAGAGACAAGGCAGCTAATTAAGCAGATGAGAGGCAGCTGGAGCAGCAGCCAGGTGTGGATAATCACAGTGCCAGCCTACTTAAGCCAGCCCCGGACCACAGCTCAGCGCCAGAACGTCTTGAGTAGTACACCAGTCAGTTGTGTCCAGTTACTTACTCACTTGCTTGGCTTGCTCCCTAACTATTGGTATTCCTCCTGTCCAGGTCATCTCCACCGGCTCCCGCCTGGCTTGCTCATCTGCCATCCTGTCTGCCATCCTGTCTGCCATCCTGTCTGCCAACCTGCCTGCCATCCTGCCTGCCATCCTGCCTGCCATCCTGCCTGCCTGCCTGCCTGCCTGCCTGCCTGCTTGCCTACCTGCCTGCTTGCCTACCGGCTGGTTCACCCGCTCACCACCTGTTACTCCGCTCCTGGTCGTCCTCCACCCTGCAGACACTCTCCAGATCGAGTTAGCCCGCTTGCCTGTTCCACTCACCTCTGCTCATTAAAGATACTTGCACCTGCCATTCTTGTCTCGGCGTACCTGCATTTGGGTCCTCCCTGCACCCCCCATCCTAACATTACGTTCTGGCCAAAACATGGACCCCGCAGGTACCGACCCCGCCCAACGCAACCAAGACGCTCAAGGACTACTCCTCGAACAGCACGACCAAGCCCTTCATGTTCTCCTCGCAAAGGTAAAAGAATTCTCCCAAACATTATCTTCCGTCCGAGACCAGTTGGCAGTGTTACAAACCCACGGACAATTCTCCTCACCGCCCCCACAGCCGCCTGCTCACGCTCCACCCGTACAGGCACAAGTAGCTCAGGAACCCTTTGTCCCCGCCCCGGCTCCTTACTGCGGCGACCTGGGTTCGTGTCGAGCCTTTTTAGTTCAATGCGCTATAGTGTTCGAGCAGCAGCCCCACTCTTATGCCTCTGATCGTGCAAGGATCGCCTACCTGATAGGTTGCCTTCGAGGGGCTGCACTCGCCTGGGCTTCCGCCGAATGGGAGCGGCGATCACCTGTGTGCGCGTCCTATCCGGCATTCACGGAGGAGATGAGAAAGATCTTTGACCACCCGGTACGCGGTAAGGAGGCAGCGAAACGCTTAATGTCTCTCCGCCAGGGCTCCCGTAGTGTAGCTGAATTTTCAGTAGAGTTCCGTACGCTGGCAGCCGAGAGCAATTTTAATAACGAAGCACTCCAGGAGGTATTTATTCGTGGCCTTAACGACTCCCTTAAGGACGAGTTAGCCTCCCGCGACGAACCTGCTGACCTCGACCGACTCATTGCGTTAGCCATACGGATTGACTGTCGGCTCAGAGAACGTCAGAGAGAGCGCCATTCGGCACCACCCCCTCGCCCCGTCTCACCGCCACCAGTACAATCTATACAGCCTAACATAGCCACAACACCAGCCTCGCTTTCCGCCGACACTTCGGATCCCATACAGCTAGGGGGCGCCAGATTGACTCAGGAGGAGAGGGCACGGAGACTGAGTAACCATTTGTGCTTGTATTGCGGTCAAGGAGGTCATTTCATTCAGGCATGCCATATAAGACCAGCAAAAGGAGGGGGCTCACCAGTAACTGGGGAGAGACTGGTGAGCCAGACAGACAGCTCCTCTTCACATCGCTTAGTGCTCTCAGCTACCTTGTCACGCCAACACCGGTCCAGGACAGTGTCTGCGTTAGTTGATTGTGGAGCAGACGAGAACCTCATAGACTACCGTTTGGTAAAAGAACTTGGGTTAGAGACACTCCCCTTGTCAACCCCGTTTAGAACCACTGCGCTTAACGGACAGTTATTGTGCCATGTCACGCAACAAACTACGCCTGTTTCCCTCTGTCTCTCTGGTAACCATTTTGAGGAGATCAGCCTCTTTGTGTTTGATTGCCCCCGATCTCCCTTGGTATTGGGGTTACCGTGGCTAAAAAAACATAATCCTGAGATTGATTGGGCCATCCCAAAGCTAACTGCATGGAGTGAGACCTGCCATGAGGGTTGTTTACGCTCAGCCCAAGTTCCCATCCAGAGCACTAAGGCACCTGAACCCCCCGATCTCAGTACAGTCCCTCGCTGCTATCACGACCTCAGTCGGGTTTTTTCCAAGGACCGAGCTGCATCCCTGCCACCGCACAGGCCTTACGATTGTGCCATTGATCTGCTGCCAGGTGCCACCCTCCCCAGCAGCCGCCTCTACAACATCTCACGACCTGAGAGGGAGGCAATGGAAAAGTACATCACAGAGTCCCTGGCTGCAGGCATCATACGCCCCTCCTCCTCTCCCGTAGGTGCTGGGTTTTTCTTCGTGGGAAAAAAAGATAAGACTCTACGACCCTGCATAGATTACCGGGGACTAAACGAGATCACGGTCAGAAACAAGTACCCTATTCCACTCATCGAATCTGCATTCACTCCCCTCCACGGTGCGTGTGTTTTCACCAAGCTCGATCTGCGCAACGCCTACCACTTAGTCCGGATAAGAGAGGGGGATGAATGGAAGACTGCCTTCAACACCCCTCTCGGTCACTTTGAATACCTGGTCATGCCCTTTGGACTAACAAACGCCCCTGCAGTATTCCAAGCTCTGTTGAACGATGTCCTCAGAGACATGATCAATAAATTTGTGTTTGTCTACTTGGATGACATCTTAATCTTCTCAGGATCCCAGTCAGAGCATGAGGAGCACGTCCGGCGAGTTCTCCAGAGGCTCCAAGAGAACAGACTCTACATCAAAGCAGAAAAGTGTGAGTTCCATGTCTCCAAGACCACTTTTCTGGGGTACGTAATCTCCAAAGGAGAACTGTGTATGGACCCAGCCAAGTTAACGGCAGTCTCGGAATGGCCCCGACCTACTAGTCGTAAGCAGCTTCAACGGTTCCTAGGCTTTGCAAATTTCTACAGACGATTCATTACAGTCATGTTGCTGCCCCCCTCACTGCTCTTACCTCCACTTCGATTCCTTTCCACTGGTCTCAAGAAGCAGATTCCTCCTTTGCCAACCTCAAACATCGATTTACAGCGGCTCCTGTCCTCATCCATCCCGATCCCTCACACCTGTTCATCGTGGAGGTCGACGCATCCGAGACAGGTGTTGGAGCCGTCCTGTCCCAGCGTCATGCTGAAGATGGTAAGATACATCCGTGTGCCTTCTTCTCCCGCAAGTTATCCCCAACGGAACGTAATTATAGTATTGGAGACCGAGAGCTCCTGGCAGTTAAACTGGCCTTGGAGGAGTGGCGGCATTTACTTGAGGGAGCAGAACTACCTTTTGTGGTATGGACGGACCACAAGAACCTCGAGTACCTGAAGGCAGCCAAACGTCTGAACCCCAGACAGGCCAGATGGTCCCTTTTCTTTAGCAGATTCAATTTTACCTTGTCCTATGTTCCAGGTTCCAAGAACACTAAACCAGATGCCCTGTCACGCCAGTTCACTACTACAGAGACCAAGGAGGATCAAGAATCCATCCTCCCGCCCACCTGTTTTGTGGGATCAGTTGAACTTGCTATAGAGAGCCTTGTCAAGAACGCACAGAACGAGCAGCCAGATCCTCGAGGTGGGTCCCCTAGAACCCTGTTTGTCCCTGACCATCTCCGCCCACAGGTACTCAAATGGGCTCATGCTTCTCGTCTCACGTGCCACCCGGGAGTGAGGAGAACCCTGTCAGTACTGCATCAGCGATTCTGGTGGCGCACCATGGGGGCAGATACACGGCACTACGTCGCAGCCTGTCCGGTATGTGCTCGTAACAAGAATTCCACCAGACCCAGTGCTGGGTACCTCCGTCCATTGCCGGTCCCCAGTCGTCCTTGGTCCCATATTGCCCTTGATTTTGTCTCCGGTCTCCCCCCATCCCATGGGTACACTGTAATACTTACAATTATTGACAGATTCTCCAAGGCCGCCCACTTTGTCCCTCTGGTCAAGCTCCCCTCAGCCACAGAGACTGCAGACATTTTAGTTCAGCATGTTTTTCGTCTCCACGGCATACCACAAAACATAGTCTCAGACAGAGGTCCCCAGTTTACATCCCTCGTCTGGAAGTCCTTCTGTTCGGCCCTGGGCATTTCAGTTAGTCTCTCATCCGGGTATCACCCCCAAACCAACGGCCAGTCTGAACGGGCAAACCAGCAACTGGAGACCTCCCTCAGATGCATGTCTCACCACAACCCTTCCGCCTGGAGCACCTTTCTCCCCTGGGTCGAGTACGCACACAATGCTCTACCTAACGCCTCCTTGGGCATGTCACCTTTCCGCTGCTCCTTAGGTTATCAACCTCCCCTGTTTCCTGCCCAAGAAAAGGACCTGGCAGTTCCTTCCATTTAAGCCCACTTGAGTCGCTGTGCCAAGGTTTGGAAACGGGCCCGTGCCTCTCTCCTCCAATCCACAGCTCGATCAGAGGCACAAGCTAACCGTCGTCGCTTGCCGGCGCCCTCCTACACAGTGGGCCAGAAGGTTTGGCTGAATGCTAGGGACCTCCCCTTGAAGGTTAGCTCCCGCAAATTGGCGCCTCGATTCATAGGCCCGTATGAAATTGAGAAAATTATCAACCCTTGTGCAATACGGCTCAAGTTGCCTACCTCTCTCCGTATCCACCCGACATTCCACGTATCGCAAGTTAAACCAATTGTTACTAGTCCATTAACCCCGCAGTGTCCCGCCCCCCCACCCCCACAGGTTGTGGAGGGTGGTCCTGCCTACAAGGTCCGCCGCCTGCTGGACGTCCGTCGCCGGGGGCGTGGGTACCAGTACCTGGTTGATTGGGCTGGATACGGCCCGGAAGAACGGAGCTGGGTCCCAGGTAGTTGGATCCTGGACAAGTCCCTCATCACGGACTTCAACAGTCGGCGTGCGCCGGGTGGCGCCCGTAAGGGGGGGGGTACTGTCAGGGTTCCGGCTCCATGAGCCAGGTTCCCCTCCTTTCCGTGTGTGTGTGTGTGTGAGAGAGACAAGGCAGCTAATTAAGCAGATGAGAGGCAGCTGGAGCAGCAGCCAGGTGTGGATAATCACAGTGCCAGCCTACTTAAGCCAGCCCCGGACCACAGCTCAGCGCCAGAACGTCTTGAGTAGTACACCAGTCAGTTGTGTCCAGTTACTTACTCACTTGCTTGGCTTGCTCCCTAACTATTGGTATTCCTCCTGTCCAGGTCATCTCCACCGGCTCCCGCCTGGCTTGCTCATCTGCCATCCTGTCTGCCATCCTGTCTGCCATCCTGTCTGCCATCCTGCCTGCCATCCTGCCTGCCATCCTGCCTGCCATCCTGCCTGCCTGCCTGCCTGCCTGCCTGCCTGCCTGCCTGCCTGCCTGCCTGCCTGCCTGCCTGCTTGCCTACCTGCCTGCTTGCCTACCGGCTGGTTCACCCGCTCACCACCTGTTACTCCGCTCCTGGTCGTCCTCCACCCTGCGGACACTCTCCAGATCGAGTTAGCCCGCTTGCCTGTTCCACTCACCTCTGCTCATTAAAGATACTTGCACCTGCCATTCTTGTCTCGGCGTACCTGCATTTGGGTCCTCCCTGCACCCCCCATCCTAACAGTATTTAGAGCATGATTTACACCCCACCATTTTATTGCATGCACCAAGCATGTTATACATTTTTCTGTCCACATGAAGGCGTAGTCGAGGAAATGAATCATCTTGAAGCCCCGACGTGTGTGTGAAGCATTTCACTGCAGGGCTTCACTGCTTTACGGGGCTTCATTTTGCCATCACTAATAATAATTAGCGAAGGCGAAATACAGTGGAAACACTAGACGATGGCTGTGAGCAGACGGAGCAACGACCCGACAGTGGCTGCAAGGAGTCCCAGTCCTTATGAAGGCCTAATAGGTGATGCACTGCAGGTGTGGTGCAGGGGACACGCCCCTCTCATTAATCAGGCACTGTGAGACAAGGAAAACACACTGAGAGCCCAGCAACATGACAGCAAGTAAGTGCCTCAAAATTGTTATTAGAGATTGTAGGTGTTTTTATGCATTGATGTTATGTACAAAAGCACAATATTGTGCTTTTTTTTAGTATGAGCTCTTTTTTTTTTTTTTTTTTTTTTTTACAATATTGTGATCTTATTTAAATGTCGCCAAACGCCCCACCCCCACCAATATCGTGATAATTATCGTATCGTGACCTACATATAGTGATAATAACGCATTGTGATGTTTGGATATCGTTACATCCCTATCTACTATCAACTAATCTACTGTATAATCGAAACTTGCACAATGACAATAAAATTGATTCATATTTCTCTAATGTCTAACAGAAGTTAACTTATTTTACATGTATATAAAAATGTTGAGAATGTAAAAAGGAACCCCAAACTAGCCAACCATAATGACAAACCAGTCTCAAAATACAACTGACCCCTACTATTAAATCACATTGTTAGAAATACTTTGTTTATTTCAAACATAATTTGATACACATCGGCCGCCATATTTGCACGTGTGCAGTGCATTCTGGGATGATGCCTTGCTATGCTTGCTGCCCATAGAAAAAATACAAAACAAGATATGGACCAGGAAATGAGAGCAGGGTGTGACAACATCATTACAAGCTTAACATCAAGGCTAAGAATGACAGTACTTTGGAGAAAATTAAATTACTCACTCCATCTCAACACAATCTATCAATCCATTCACCACATGAATGTCAAATTTTCTGTCATTACTCACATTGATGATTCGGCTGACTGTTGAAAATATTACTTCCTCCTCAGACCCATTAAAAATCCCATCACTGAAAAAGATTGTTTTAAAAAGACAGTCTGGGGATTGTTATGTTGTGCTGTTTACAACACTACCTGTACTTGAACACAATCAGAGATCGCACATTCTATCAAAAAAAAAAAAAAAAAAGAACCAAAAAAATTATAATAATAATAATAGTTACTTGTTGCTGTTTGGAACGGTATTGCAGTTTGCATGACATTATGAACAGATAAATCACTGCATAACTGAATGTAATGGAAAGAGATAGAGCAGGGATGGGCAATTCTGGTCCTCGAGAGCCAGAGTCCTGCAGATTGTTCTCCACATTTGACCCAGCCACTGAAGGAGTAGTGAGCAGCAGTGGAGATTTATTTGGTGATCTAACCCCACAATTCCAACGCTTAATGCTGAGTGTCAAACAGGGAGGTAAACTATTTTCATAGTCTTTGGTATGACCCGGCCAAGGATTGAACCCTCAACCTCCCAATCTCAAGGGGGACGGTCTTCCACTAGGCCACAGAGCTCGTCATGCTTGTAGTGATCTATTTAGAGCCATATTTCCATTTTTAAACATTTTTATATTTTTGTAATCACATAATAATTAATAAATACATTTAGAACTAATGCAATAAACATATTTACAAGTAATCTATCTTAGACTTACTTTCTATTCTAACCAATTCCATTGGTTGTTTGGCTGACCAATAAAATTAGTATGCCCGTGTCAATGTCTGACCAATCTATTGGTTAACCAAGCCAATATGAGCTTAATCTACTATATAGGTAGGTTTTTTATTTTTATTTTTTTATTTTTTTAACCGATCCATTCTTAGAGTATACACAATCGCCCCTTATGTATTTGAGACCGCTTTGCCTTCCCCCGATCGTGCGTCCTATAGTTTTAACACCGAGCGTATGGGCGCCTGTCTACGAAAACAGGGCTCTGTCTCTCTATGTCTCTCAGTGTCCAGGAAATATATCAGGATCACCCCCGGAAGAGTTGGCGAAGTGGCTTGGGAGAGAAAAGGTCAGGGATTCTCTTCAAAATGTTTCATACATCATGTTGCTGCCACCACTGCACCGTAAGCAAATTGACGGACGGATGAAAATAATACAGAGAAGAGCGTTTTAGGAGGAGAAGCGCAGATGTCATGATGGTTGCTGTCAGGAAGCCTGACTAAACCTTCAAGTGTAGCTTCAGCTTCATGTTTGTGTGAGCACACATTGGTAAGTCTGTGCCTGACAGCTTGTCTTACAAGGTTTATAATGAGCAGCAAACTTTCCATCCTTGACATCCAAGACACAACAAAACTTTGCCAGAGAAAAAGAATAACGTAAGATTGAGTTGTCCCCGCTCGAACACTGACACTCCAAATATTACTCTTGTCGCGCATTCTTTGCAGCTGCAACTTCTTTCAAGGTATTGAAAAACTGAATAAGGAGTTCATTCTTACTGCAGAGAAAATGTGAGAGAAGAGCGTTATTGGCCATCTTTGGTATTCAATAGAGTAGTTCTACTTCATTTGACTAATCAGGCAAGTGACTCGTGGAACTAGAATTGTACAATTATTTACATTTTGTTTTAAAATGGACTGTGAAAAGTTTTAAATAATTTCTAAGGCATTGATCTCACGGCATTTTGCACTTTACCGTTTGCTTTTGCAGATATTGGATCCCACATGCTAGGGATGGGCGATACCAGTGATTTTGGATTTGATCCAACACCAAGTAATACCTTGGCCAAATATTGTAATATTGATCCGATATCGATACCGGAAGTGTTTTTCTGTTTGTTTTTGTTTTGTTTTGTTTTCACACAAAAAACTGCAAACAAAACTACTTGCACGATCAATACAACATTTTTGTAATGCTTCAGTCAATCACACTCCCCATGCTAAGTCTGCAAGTCTGAGGATGTTGTGTTTTGCTTAAAGGGGCATGACGCAATTTAAGACTCAAATTGGAGTGTGAAAATAACTTCACTTTAACTTTCACCCACACGTTTTAAGAATTGTATAATGGACAGGGGGTAGTACTGTGGCACAATGACCCTATTTTCCTGTAAAGTGAAATAATGTTGGCGCGGTCGGGCCGGAAACTTTAACTTTTGCTCTGAGCATGACGTCATGCTCATGATCCTGGCTGTGAGCGTCGCTGGCGTCCATTCCGCGTTTCGCCAGAGGTGTCACAAATGTGCAGAAACTCTTGAGTCCTGCGTCATGGGCCTTTAAGGACACTTACCGTACATTAGATTAGATGTCTTAGTTTGGAATATGTTAAATAACGCACTTTAACTCCTGAGTCAAAGACACATTCATACTGTAACTGGACTGTATAGAGTTTATTGTCAGTGTTTTTTACACAAAGAGTCTTCATCAGGGTTAACATACAAATAAATATATGTTCACTGCCACAGGTTTATCTCCAATATGTTCAGATTCAGATAATGAATTGTGAAACCTCTGCCTTGAACTTTATATAGTGTAAAATGAAAGGGGGGGTTAAAAACAAAAAAACTGGCCACAACCTAAAGAACTCATCCATCATACATATAATGAGATCCAATTAGAAGAAGTTGTATTGAGAATTCTGTCTTAGCTAAAACAACAATGCCCACATAGAATAGATAAAGTCGAAGAGGTATTAATTTTACAGTCTGTTGTTCCATATATGGCAACTGCCACATTAGCCATTTCTCACTGGAAGGGCCGAGGGCAAATTGGAGCATGTCACAGCTGACTTCGGGTGCCGATTCTAACGTATATATATTTTTGGATGTCACAGTCAGAAAGAGGTGGAGAAAACCAATGCCGGACGTCATGAGCTGAACTTATGAATCAATAACGATGATTAAAGAACCGTACAGCCATGCAATTTGAATGCTTATGTTTGAATATCCAATGCCTTGTTCAAAGGGCACCTCAATAATGCTAAAGAACTCAACTTTTGGAAATGAAATCATCTTTTTTTTGTCATGTACACACTTGCATATAAAATTTGACCTATGCATTTGATCCATCACAGTGAACACACACAGTTAGTGGCACACACACTTGGACCAGGCGGCATCTTAAAGCAGCACTTAAGAACTTTCAGTATTTTGATTATGGTGGCACCATATGGACAAAAGCTGTAGTGTTTTGCCAGAACGAAGACCAAATTTCACAATAGTTGAGTGGTTAAAGCAATGGACTGGCACGTGACTGGCCAATGTTGATCCTTGACTATATTTTTAATCCGCCTCCCTTTTTTGTGTCTGTGTCTCCTCAGACAAAACTTCTATTTTCTTTGGTTCTTTTACAGCTTCTCCACGAAAGCTAATCGAATCAACTTCCATCTTTGTAACAAATGGGGACAGGGGGAAGTGACGTATGCCGTAAAGCAGTCTTAATGTTTATAGTTTTTTGTGTGGCAGTGTTCCGTTCACCCTCCTTAAAGTTGCTTAATGCCAGTAAAAGTGATACAGACCTTGTCAGGCTATGATAAAGGTACCATTAATTAGCTGTAAGTCAATGTGTCATCAGAAAAGTAATGAAAATATTTTTTGAAGGTTGTCAAGTTCTTAAGTATTGCTTTATTAAAGGGATACTTGACTCATTCGGCCATTTTCAGCAGCAAGAAGTTAATAATTTGCCAGTAATTAATTTGATAATTTCATTATTTTTCATGGAGAAGTAATACCTTGAAAAACATATTTTATCACTTGCTGTTGTAGGGCTCAGGTAAGGACCAATCATGGCTCAGTTTGCCAACGTCACATGACCAAACCCAGAAAACAGGTGAGCCGTGAGGTCGTTACCTGAGCTCTGCGCTCCTGTGAGGTCATTTTCAGTTGACAGCAGGTGGCAAATTGTGTTTTTGAAGTTATTAATTGTAAATGAAAAATTATTCCGTTACCAAATTAATTAACTTCTTACTGCCGAAAATGGCAGTCAAATATCCCTTTAAACGCCCGGAAACAGACGATAATCTCCATTTCTTATTTAATCCACATGATTCCAAACTGCTATAATTATTCACCTTCGCTGAGGACCACCTTCGGTTTGAAATCCAGACTTTGAGACATATTATCTTGAATGAATTTGGAATTATGTTTCTGTTTGTCAATATGCTGTAATACTTTGAACAGCTAGGAAACTTGTGATCACAACAGCATTACATGAAGCTTTGGCCACTTAAGGGCTTTAGCATATTAATAACATAATGCTGCTGATTTTGGGATTAAGGATGTGTGATTTTCATTTTCCCTTGTAATGTTAGTTTAATATTTGCAAATAACCTATTTATGATTAACTCTTCATTAACTGCTTTACAAAGCAAGTCATTTCATGCATAAAGCTCTGCACTGAACGTTGTCGGTTTCTTGGGTTTCAGGAATGACTCACCCATGCATTCTTACTTAACGGTGTAGCAGCGACACTTAAAGGTAAATTACAGTACTGCAACTGCCACATGAATCCCCTTAGTAATAAATTCAGGTAAATGCAACCAAAATATATTGTCATTAGTGATGATATATCATTGTCAATGAATAATTAATTTGTTATACATGAATGTGATTCAAATCCCATACTTTAGAATGAATTTATGAACGAGTCCAAGAATGTATGCATGTATTTCCGTATTTTAAATATTTCTTCATTATTTAACCCTCATGACGACGACCTCCCGTCCGATGTATTTGATTCTGCCTATAATGAAAAAGGCCAACTTAAAGAAATGTCCATACACTGACTCGCCACAAAACAAACCACAAATTCTTGAGACATCAGCCTATTTTATTCTCACCACTATGCATATTTTGGTGAATCAGAATTACATGTGGATGCAAGAAAAACCTTTTTTGAAAACATTTCATTCTTTTGGTGCAGGGACCTACAAAAGGATCCTGTTTGTGGACTTCAGCTTCAACAGTGACACCATCATCTCTGAACTCCTCTTCTCCGAGCTCCTCCAGCTCAGTGACTCTCCTGCTATCTGCCAGTGGATCTACAAATTCCTGATGAGCAGGACACAGCAGGTAAGTTTAGGGGAGACATCATCCACACGCACCATCAGCATCATGTAGCACTCTCTCCCCCCAAATATGCATCCTTTCTCCGCTGCTTTTCTCCACCATTAGTCTTAAACTTTGGTCTTAATGATATTTTGTGGCCTGATATGAAAAGGTGCAGCCTCATTTAGTATGTTTGGGAATTTGGCAAACCGTGCTGCGTCATTCTGGGTGTTCCGGCGGAGACAGAGGGCATTTCTTTTACATGACCTCGGCGCACCTGACAATTTGGTGGCTGAAAATATAGATTCAACTTGAGATCAGCTGAAAGCAGGTTGTGGTGCAAGTTGCGTTGCACGTCGTTTGGTGGATTTGATCGATGGGCAGTCAGACAAATCTGAGCTCCGTTGATGTGTGTGGTGGAGGTCATCATTTTCATTCATAAGTAAAGATAACAGTGTGCCTCAAACCCTCTGAATCATTATAGAAATCCATTGAAGGTTGGTGTCAACCACTGATGCACATTCAAGGGGGTGGAAGGCAGTCTCCAATGTGTGTATATATATATATATATATATATATATATATATATATATATATATATATATGAGCTGTCAAACGGTTACTTTTTTATCAGATTAATCACATCTTAGAATTTTGATTAATCATGGTTAATCGCTTAATTAAAAAGGCTTTTTATGAACATTTTTTGCCCATCAAATTTGAAGAGGACCTGTTATGTGTTAATTCTTTCGACATTTAATGTTATAAGGACATCTTCAACATTTTTTGATCCACTGCACACACTCATTAAAAATTAAAAAGAAAAAAAAGCTTCCCAAGGAGGACCAAGTCCATTCTCTGGTGGTTCCGTCTTAAAGAATTTTCTTCTCTCTCCCATTTCTTTTGTCTCTGATGAATGTGGGCGTACCCCAATCTTCCACCAATTTGTTTGCTCTGATAATGAGCAAAGAAGCATGCTTAACCTGTCCACAACAAGTGACAGACAGCAGAAGAGGGACAGTTTTCATAGGCGCTCCTTGTGTTCCACTTTTTCTATAATGGCCTATTTGTGAACAGCAATCTCGCACCACCACTTTGCCTATGATGCCTGGTTTATTTTAAACAATGCGGCGTGTGCCTCCCCAGACACAAGTACACGTGGATGTGCTTTTGTTCGTGCTTTTGTTTTAATGTGTACGTGTTACCAAACAATGTGGGAGGCTGACTCCCCGGCTTCTCATCTATCAGCTCGGAAAGGTTGCTATGGGAACTGGAGTGCCGACAAAAGTAATAAAGAAGCTCTGAATTGTTGCGACGCTACCTTCAAAAGGCAATACAAACCTCATCTACTGGTAAAATGTTCAAACATATCATCGAGCTCATTCCACATCCAAGTTACGAGGAAATACTGCATTTTCTCTCACAATCTGTGTTGATCTCCTTTGTGGATCCCTTTATATAGATGCAACCTTCATTCCAAATTCCTCTGTCATCCCAAACAAGACTCTTTTACATATGAATAGCTACATCAGTATTTACTCTCAGATTGCAATCAGAGACTGATGTTGTACCATGGAAGCCTGGTCCGAGGAAATTAGTGCCATTAACTGGCCAACATGCACAATGGCAGCAGCTGCACTCCGTAATCAAGAGGACACACTCAAAAGCCCATATCTCTACTCTGTGTAAAGGCGTGTGCATGTGTGTGTGTTTCGGCGGAGGAAATGAGGTCAGGGAAAGCGTGGCCTTTCTTAAAGAGATTCTTGTTAATGCCAAGGAAC
The DNA here is from genome assembly GCF_051991245.1 of Festucalex cinctus. Classification (NCBI taxonomy): domain Eukaryota; kingdom Metazoa; phylum Chordata; class Actinopteri; order Syngnathiformes; family Syngnathidae; genus Festucalex; species Festucalex cinctus. The sequence goes on along the minus strand of NC_135418.1, from coordinate 6,119,044 downwards.
CGCAATTTATCAAAGAGTTACCTCCTCATTGTCTGTTCAGAATAACCTCTGCAACCTTGTTTGTGTCTGTGTGCTGCATGTGCGTGTGTAAATGTACTCGAGAATCAGTATTAGTGCTGATTGCGATGCACTCTGTTCACCTTTCCACTTGTTTACTTGTTTTGGTAATTAGCCTGCGCTCAGCTAACTGAGGGTCTTCGGACTATTTCGAAGAAGCAATGTGACATGTAGTCACATGGGAAGGTCAACGGCGGTCTGGTGAGTGAGCAAGGTGGTGAGGATATGAAGAGTTGTGGGAAGATAGCGTGAAATCCCGTGATGGGGTCCTCTCAGCTTTCTGAGGATTACCACAACACGAAGCAGGGCAGTGGTGGGAAGTATTCCAAATGAGCACACTGGTGACATTTCGATAAGACTTTTCTTTTTTGTGTGTGTTTGTTTCTGCATGTGTGTGGCAAGGGGGCTGGAGGGTGTTTGTGTTTGAAATGGAAATTTCAGTGATAATTGTTTGTTTGATAGTTGTTGTTTTTTTAAAGTAATACAGGATAAATGCACAAGCAGTATTATACAGAAACTGTCGTGATCAGTGTTTTGTTGATTTGGTTTTAGTTTGTGTTCTTCCGATACTGGTATCATGAGAGGCCCCGATACTGCATTAAAATAGTGGTATCGGCATCGGCAAATACTAACAAGTAACATGCAGCATCTTGTCTCTTGCTTGTGTACGACATTCACTGATGTGTGATGTGTTCACTGCACGACGAGCCAATATATCCTATTTGCTAGTGTCGTTCTGATACCATTTTTTGGCCCCCGATACGATTCCGATACCCGGCTTTGCAGTATCGACCGATACCATACCGATACACAAGTTTTTTTTTTTCCCTCAACATGAAAAAGCTGTCCTGTCATTGGTTCAGAGCATTCAAGGGCCAATAGGATATTTTAGATTGGCATGCAGTGAACATGTCACATTATGTCGTGCACGTGCAAGACACAAGATGCTGCATCCAAAATCCTATATTAGTGTTGGAATTAATGGTATCGTTACTTGTGAATACTGACCGATACCGATACCACTGTTTTAATGCAGCACCTCTGCCGATCAGTATCAGTATCGGAACAACAGTACTATTTGCCCATGAGTGTTCTTAATCAATGGCAGGCCAGCTTTCTCATGTTGGGCTATGTATCGGTACGGTATCGGCAACGGGCGATACTGCAAAACTGAGTATCTGAATCGGTGCTGGGGGCCATATATAGTATCGGAACAACACTAGTTTTAGTTTGATTTTAGTTGTGTTTTCCTTGTGTCCTGTTTTATCATGTCCACCTATGTTTGTCTACCTGATCCCTTGTGTCATCCAATCAACTCCCAGTATGTCTTGTCCAGACGTCTATTATCTCGTCAGTTTGTATTTAGTTTCTTGCATTCTTTCAGTCCTCGTCAGATGTCCTTGTAACATCTTGTTGCCATTTGTGTCTCAACACAAATACCTTGTCAAGTCCAATTTTTTGAATGTTTGTTTTGGACTTTTTAGTTTTTTAATAACTTTTTGAGTACTTGTTTGCCTCTTCATTCTCATGAAATTAAATTACTTTTTTTGTGAGCACACCTTGCTTCACAGCATTTGGGTCCACCAAATTAATTCAGTCATTAAAGCTCTCTGAAAAACACTGTAGCCTTGACTTTCTAATGAAATACTTCTTTGGGTAAGGAGAAAAAAACACACGACTGTTTTGAAGGTCATAGTAGGAATGCATTTCATTTTAGTCTTCCTGCCACATCATTACTGTATATTGTAGATTATATTGTGTATATTTTAATCTTTATAATCCTTCCACTTTCAAAATTCAAGGGTTCCTTTAGATTATCTAGTCGACTTCACCTACCTAACCCAACTCAAAAACAAATTACCATACAAGACATCTCGACACCACACTACAACAAATGACTTCATAGGAGAAATTCTGCAGGATGACTGAAGTTGAGCTCTCTTGAGTTTCCTCAGCCATGTGATCAAAGACGAAAAAGGCATTCGGAAGGCAGAGAAGCTGAGAAGTGAGGCAGTGCCTGAGGCTCACTTTGTTCTCTAAATTTACCTATATGTGAATCATACACTTACAAAAAAAGTTTTCTGTACTGTTCAGAGTAAACCAAGTGGGTTTTACTGACAGAATCCAGTTATAGTTCAACCTCAAGTCAAATATTCCTAAAGTCATACAATTAATCTGCCTTAAAGTTACCCAAAACTTCAGATTTTGAAATATTGTAACTACGGTTCTATGAGTCCCGAACTATGGAGGCGCCAGCATTTCTTGTCACTCAGAGCCCTAGTGTTGATTTGCGCAAGAAGGTTCTGAGAGAATGAGTTCCGGTCACTATCCTTTTTATGTATGTGGGGTATGTCAACCGGAACCATGGACAAGTATTTTCATGTATTCTTTCTCGGGGGACGCTTGCGCGTGGGGGAATTTTCATTATATCAGGAAATGTAAACTCGGTTTGGCATGAATCACAGGATCATGTAATCCAGGGGTGTCATACCCATGTTAGCTCAGGGGCCGCATGGAGGAAAATATATTATCAAGTGGGCCACATCGGGAAAATAACGGTATATAACTTAAAAACAATTGCCGTCATTTGTACGCAGATTTTCTTGAACCAGCCCTAAATTACGAAGCTCAAATGTCATCATTTTGTTCTGAAAAATAACACAAATCCAAATAGAACGCAGCAACACTTTGCCGGTATACGTTCCGTTCAATTGACCTGTTTTGCATATATATTGTTCCCAGAATGCATTGCGTGACACAGTTAATGATGTTATAAGGACGTTAATCCTTGTCATATCTATGTATGTTACCAGTAATAAAGTTGGTGTCGTATTTAACACGTTTATGTCGGTGTATGATTACAAAAAAATAATAATAATTGAACAAACCGTAGTTTAAGATGTGTGTAAAATAATGACATCCACCTGACAAACAGTGTGCAGCGTTATTTTGATTTGATAGATGGTTCTTTCGCTTTTGGCAGACTTTTGGTGCAGCAGCAGACATATATTGCAATATTTCTGGCCAAATACAAACACATTTATGTAGATCTCAGCACTCCCACAACTGCTAAAGTATCAACATCACCAAAACCACTGTGGTCGAAGGCGGAAAATGGACCACCTCATTTAAAAAAACAAAAACAATGTGGGTAGCACCGCCCAGCTATATAAGAGACCATGAGGGACATACTGTATTTTAGGATGACCACTTACACTACCGAAACACTCTCATACACACTACTTAAATGCTCTCATAAATGCAATACAGAATTTTCTATTTTTATATACAGTCCTCAAATATACACTAATGAAATGTATTCATAACACTACTGGAATACGCTCATACACAACACCACGAAATATCTTCACACCACTGAAATGCAATCAAGCTGAGAACATCACCATTTCCCTCTGGACCAACACAGAGCACATTTTACACTGTCTATTGTATAATTAAACTATGTATGAATATTAGTGCTGTGAAAAAATAGTCCAATAAGTTGACCACTAAAATAGGTCGACACAAATGTTTTGTTCAGGGCAACTCCCACCTAACCTGGCAATAGCCAGCTGGATATCCGCTTCACTCGAGTGAGTTCTCCGTAATATCCATCTGGTACCTCGCCACAGTAATTTGGTCGGGAAAGGCGGGACATTCTGTACAATAATTCGAGCTTATTGGACGATGCATCATTCTACATGTTTGTTTTAACCAATCAAGGCCATGGGTGAAAATTTTGTCTTTGTTCTTGCCGAAGGGGGGAAAAGCACCAACATCGTAGCCAGCTAGAAATGCACGAATCGCCCTTCGCTGTTCAACATTCAACAAGGAAACGGTGAGTAGTTCTGCGAGAACAGAATTAATTGCAGCGTCCATTCGTCCATGATAAGTTTGTTTGTTTGCTCCTGCATCGGTGCTGGCTTCCTGGTTTCATCACAGTTGCATATCCCGCCTCCAAACACAATGTCACTCTGTGATTGGTCGGTTCGAAGAGGTTTGGAAAGGCGGGGGAGCAGTACAAGGTGTATTCTCCAGGGTTTGTGAACTCACAAATACCACGAGAATTCATCTTGTGAGAGCAAAGTTAACTCCCACCCCCACCCAATAAAACAAAACTGCACCTTTCAGAGTGGCCCTTTTCTGTAGGCATTCTAAGGCACACCTGTGCACTAATCATGGTGTCTAATCAGCATCTTGATATGGCACACCTGTGAGGTGGGGTGGATTATCTCAGCAAAGGAGAAGTGCTCACTACGACAGATTTAGACTGGTTTGTGAACAGTATCCTCCTAACTACCAGCAATTCAAATTTGTCCTCTGTAGTGGACCTTTTTAAACCTGAATATCTCCCACCCAGAGCATACGATTGAATTAACTCCCTTTGTGCTCTATAGAGGACATGCAGAGCTTTCCAATTATACTAAATGTGTAGGGGTGGGGCTTTGCTACCTTTGATTGCATCATAAAAGAAAATGGCTTCCCTCAGTGCAAGCACTTTTTAGGGAAGTGGAAAAGTGTATAACACTTTTTATTGAACAAATTTAGGCTTTTAAATGTTAGCATATTTTCCTATAAGACTCTTAAAAACACATTAAACTATTGTTTAAATTAATTTTAACTATTTGAGCCTAGCATTTAAGTTTAAAAAAAATTGTCCTCTGTAGTGGACACATCATAGCTTAAAAATAAAAACTTTTTTTTTTTCGTTTGCAGTATTCCAGTTACTTCACGAAGATTGGGGAATATCAAAATAAACATGATTGGACAATATTTTTCTTCCTTGTGGTCAGGAGGATATTAGAGAGAAATGGTGATATTGTGCGTTACATCCCAGTCAAGAGAACACACACATGCGTGGACTCTCCCCAGCCTTCCCACATCCAGGCCAGCCACAGAAAAGGTCTCAGTTCCAAATGAGCAGGTTATTGTCTTCAGGGAGAGAAAAGGCCAACACAAACAAAACACCTAAAGTACCCTACCTTCCCTAACAGGAAGCAAAAGAGAAAACAAAGTAACTAGCAACTCCTAACAACGAAAAAAAAAAAAACAGGAGGAAAAAGGTTATACAAAAGAAAATGGCTTCTTCCCCCTACCAAAGCTCAATGTCATTAGCATTTAGCAATAAACACAAAAACTGAAGGTGACTAATGGTGATTTGTTCAAGCTACTTGTATACACAGAAGCTGTACACATACTGGCCATCTGATTACCAAAACACAGCGTTTCCAAAATGCTAACATTTCCTGGTGGTGGTCTGACTAGAGAGAGGCACAGAGTGCAAGTGGTGAGCTGTTCAAATACCAGTAGCCTGGCTTCCTGACCAATCGCATCACAACAATCAAGGAGGCCAAATCAGCAACACCTGTTCCCAGTTTCACTCAATCCAAACACAAATGAAATCTCACACACACAGGAGAAAAACAGCAGCACAAATACAAAATAATAAAATGACCACAAAGAGTCATAACATTGTGTATGTAGAAAAAGTTTTAGATTTTTGAGTTCATCTCATAAAAAATGGAAGCAAAAACAAAAGTGCTGCACTTGTGTTTATATTATTGTTGAGTATACAAATGTGACATTTATAGTTTAATAAATGCAAATAATCTGATTTGATGAGACAGCTGGTCAGAAAACTTTGCCTTAAGTTTTCCTTTGGGATCCAAAACATTTTCTTGATACAACTTACAGTATTTGTTTCTAGACCATTGGATAATTGATGGATCATTTCATCCATGTGTGAAATACAGTATTTTAGTGTTTTATTTTGAAGTAGTTCTTGACCCGGGACTCACACCGGTTGCGGCTGCGGTGCGGCTGCGGTGCGTTCCGGCGACGCAACCAATTCGATTCCATTCATTCGAATCCTTCAGATTGGTGTTTTTCTCAAATGAACACTTGAACGATAAGAGACGAATAAGGTCTAAGTCCAAATAAATGAATGGCCAACTGACCTTGCAAGGCCATCTCAGGCAAAGACTTCAACAAATCCAGTCATTGTAGTTGCAGGAGATTTAAGTTTCTAAAATAGCATCTCTCGACTCGGTCTTGAAAAAAAAATATATACACAATGAACAGCAAGGTGCTGATGTGCATCAAGAGAACACAATGTGTGTTTCCGTGTGTATTTGTGTCGAGCAGCATAAGAGGGAGAATGATGGTGCTATAATCAGGCTAGGTCCCCGGAGGGCAGAAAGCAGTGCTGACAGCAAGTGAGTACTCACTTTTTAGAGCAAGGATTTCTGGGGCACAATACCATTTGTCTGGCTTTAAATTACACACTGAGATGGACTTTTTGTGTGTAGCTCCTGAACTGCTTTGTAAATGATGTATGGGGCTGACAGTAACCTGTGATCTTGTCCTTGGTGGATTCTAACACCTTTTGACATTTACAGTATTGGAAAAGCAGGGGGCACCTTGTCAGCAGCCGTATGCATGTGTCACATCAATCTAATGAGGGCCTGTGGGGTGAACTGCATGCCAAGAATGCCGTTTCCTGCATTGGAATTTAATGCATTTTGTAGCCATGTTGATTCTCAGCTTGCATTACATCAGTGCTTCTCAATTATTTTCTGTCATGCCCCCAAGTAAGAAGAAAACATCTCGTGCCACCCCCACCCCCACGAGACTATATGTAGTATCATTTGTCTATAAAAGTGTTATAAGCACACCTCTGCATAACACTGCATCCTTATTAACGTATAAGAGAATAAAAAAAATAAAGAAATATGGACCAACTTGCAACAAAGAATAGCTTTATTAACTGTAACAGAAAAGATTTAACGTGCATCTGAAATTAAAAAATAAATAAAAATCCTTAATTAAACTATAAACATTTTTTTGACTGACCATGTTAAACCATATTCCGTATAATAATACGGAAAAATAAAATTACATAAAGTCAATAAATAATAATGCACGCAAACTGATCACCAACATTAACTCAGGAGCACAATATTAAAAAAACAACAACTTTAATCTGCAATACAAAAATATATAAAATAATTTTATTTTATTTTTATTTTTTTTTTACTGTGTGCAAAGCGCGCATGCTCAGTGCAAACAAAACCCCTACATCACCGAGCGAATGCTCCCTGCACACACTTTGCCAATAATGAGAGCGCCACTGCCCCCTAATGTAGTGGTGCAATTGCACTTTATTCTAGGACAGTAAAAAAAAAAAAAAAAAAAAGAATGTTCCCCGAGGTCAAACTCCACCCCTTGATGGAGTCTCGTGTCCCCCTGGGGGGGCCCGCCCCACTATTTGAGAAGCACTGCATTACATGAACACCTTGCAATAGTGAAAGAGTGATGGTGTCAAATTGTGCAGCGCTTGACCAGAGATTCTAATTTATGGCATGCAGGCTCCCTCTAGTGGTACACAGAAGAATCACACATAAGTATATTTCTGTTGTATTTAACTTTTGAGCAGCGGTAGTTTCCATAAAGTTAAAAACCTTACCCCTGGCAGGTAAACGATCTTGTTACCATTGAGAAGAAGACCTCCGGCTAAAGCCCAACTGGTGCAGTTTATTTATTTATTTATTACTTATTTTTACTTTCTGGACCTGAATTCTCCACCTCTACTTTTAAGTTCAAACCTTTGCGTTTACTCTTTAGGAATAGTTTGTTGTCAAACATTTATTCCGGTATAATTATTGATGAACATGAACGTGCAATATATTTTAAATAAATAATCATGTACAGTCAACCCCACCCTACCTCCCCTAATGTCCTATATTAAAGTCGTGTTAAAGTGTGAACTGTAGGCTACATGTTCCAGCGACATAGAGAACTATTTTTTTTAGGTGGCCTTGGTATTTGGTGGAACATATGTTTGAAGAACTGAGTTAGACCAATCAATCTTTCGCTTTTGCTAAAGGCTAATGTGTCTTATTGTCCTAGCAAAAATACGCAAGCCCAAGTTGATACAAATGCTGTCCTATAAATATGTGAATGACATTGTTAATAGCCTTCCATTGCAGCATTTATCGTCATAATTGTGTGAATAAGAAAATCCCAGCCAAGAAAGTTCACTTGTCTAGCCCATTTTAAATATGAACTGAAATTAATTTTGACAGAATAAATAAGCAGTCAACTTTGTTGATGCAATTCATAAAAAGATCAAATTTGCAACAGTACACGGATCCTCCCAGTGTGGTATATTCAATAGATAATTAAAGTACCAGTAGCCATTACATTACAATGTTTTCAAATGTTTATTTTATATAAGTAAATTCCTGGGCTCTATGCTGTACTCATTCACATATTTATTCAAGTGCACATTTCACTTGAATGATGTTAAATTTCACAATACAGTATTGAGCTTTTAATGCCCTGCCTTGTTCCTGCCTTGTAATCTTGAGGAATAGCCTAATTAACTCCACCAAGTAAAATACTGTATGTGTTTCATAATTGGTGAAAAACTACCTATTTCCACAAAAATGTATAATCATTAAATACAACAAAAACGAAAGCAGATTGTACATACTGTGGATTTAAAAAGTCTGCACACCCCTGTTCAAATGCTAGATGTTTATAATCTAAAAACAAAATGAGACAAATCATTGCAAAACATTTTACACTGCTTGCATGCTTCTATTGTTTTTGCTATTAAATGGTCTATGCATCACACTATAGCAGATTTCCCTGTGGTTTTAACTCTGCCTGTGTTGTTTCAGCTGGTTGCTGTTACTGTATGCGTGTGTAAATTGTTATTAGACACAATTTCATTGTCTGCTCCCCGTGACAGTACAGTTGATATAAAAAGTCGACATAACCTTGCTCACAAATAGCCTGTTTTCGTGCGATTAAAAGAGGCAGTTGCACACCCCACCTACAAATGTGCACAGATGTATAACTGTGAATATGGCTGGTTATGTTTAGAATTAGTCAAACACGTTCAAAATCATGTTATGGGAGCCAGCACACAACTATCTCCATTTAATGTGTCTTATTAATCCCAAATCAAGTTTATTTGCTCTTGTGGGCATCAGGTAGGCATTGGTGGTAGTGCCTTTGAGTGGTTTTGATCCTACTTGGCCGACAGAACATTCTGTGTTCGCCTTGGGCGCTCCGAGTCCCGCACCGCCCCACTGTCATATGGTGTTCCACAAGGATCTGTATTGGGGCCCATTCTGTTCTCATATTTACTGCCCTTGGGCTCCATCGATAGAAAACATTGAATCTCTTTTCACTGCTATGCGGATGACAGTCAGATCTATGTCCCGCTTAGTAAAAAGGACGCTTCTCATTGATGCCTCTTTTGTCCTGTCTGGAAGAAATCAAAGCCTCGGTGGCTTTAAATTTCTTGAACTTTAATGAGAAGAAAACAGGTTATGGTCTTTGGTCCCAGCGGCTCTTCTCATCCTGCCGACTTGGGTCCTCTGGCACAATATCAGAAGCCAACAGCCTCAAACCTGGGTGTCAAGATGGACAGTGACTTTAAACTGGACCGGCAAATTGCCGCTGTTGTCAAATCCAGCTTTTGTCATCTTAGACAGCTGGCTAAGGTAAAAAAATCTCGTATCTCAGCAGCACTTGCCATGCCTTTGTTACGTCTCGGCTGGATTACTGTAATTGTGCAAATTTCCCTGCTCTAACATGCTGCGCCCTTTAAGAGACTTCTCGATTACGTTATTCCTGCACCAATTGACATACGCATTCTGATCCTAGTGTTCAGTACGCGGAAGGAGCGGCCAGAGTTAGACGACCGTATCAGACTTCCATGTTAACTCGCTTGTTGTGCGTAATTGACGCTGTAAGTATAACTAGTTCTTCATAGTTATGTGTACCATTTGTCAATTCTAAGTAGAGCTAACCCATGTAGAACGCCTGAATTCTGCCTTTGTTTACATTTACCGCGTGCCATTATCCACGCTGTAGTTTGTAGTCTATTATGTGGTCTTTGGCGCGCCCTTGTGGATATTTCAAGGAATAGTGTTCTGCCTTATTTAGTGTACAAATAAGATTGTAAAATTCTTTGTGCCATTGATATATTTTGTTATTACTTGAAACAATTGATATTGTTTAGTGCGATGCCTCTATGGACCTCATTGTAATTGTTTACATTTATTTGTTTGTTATAGAAAACCACAACTCCACAACTTCATTACAATTTATCAACATTACGAACTCATACTTTAATACCATCAACAATCAACAAATCCATGTTCTGCCATCACTGTGGTGATTAAAGACACTCAACCCCATCTCTGGATTCGCTGCAATCTTTCTAACCGAAGATTTAGGCCAGACGAGTGTAGACCCAGCATATTTTCAATAATATTCCACAGTAATGTACTTTATTTTGGGATCATCCAGTCCTCCCTGCAGCATCTCCAGCTTGTCCAAAATGCTGCTGCTCGTCTCCTTACTGGTGCCCGTAAGAGGGAACACATAACCCCTATCCTGGCCTCTCTTCACTGGCTGCCCGTGAAATTTAGAATCCACTTTAAGATTCTTCTATTTGTTTTCAAATCTCTCAATGGTCTTGCCCCACCTTATCTGGCCGAGCTCTTGCACCCCTACACACCTGCCCGGTGCCTCAGGTCAGCAGACCAGACTCAATTGGAGGTACCGAGAGCTAAGCGGAGGCTTAGAGGAGATCGAGCCTTTGCTGTTGCCGGTCCTTCCCTTTGGAACGACCTACCACTAAATATTAGGCAGTCCCCCTCGTTATCCTCTTTTAAAAGACGTCTTAAAACACATCTGTATTCTTTGGCTTTTAGCGCACCATGACACGTGTTCTTGGTGTTTTGTGGTGTGTATAAGTTTGATGTTTAGTCTACTTATTTATGTATCTCTTTATTCACTACTTCTCATTTATTTACTGATGTAAAATGTATTTACTTGTATAAAAAAATGTATTCACACTTCAAAATTTTTGCTTTGTTCTTGTTTACTGCAAAACTGATATTTATGTTTATGTACAGCACTTTGCATACAGCAATGCCTGTTCTTAAAGCGCTTTATAAATAAAGTTGAGTTGAGTTTTCCAAACATTACATTGCTTGAACTTTATTTACTGTATTTGGTCTTCACATCCTGTAATGAAAATGCAAATTAGATCAGGATTTACTATGAAATTTACTAGGAAATTACTTTCCATAATGTAGTCTCTGGAGCCGCACCTGATTCGCAATATTATCAGCAAACAAATCAAGCTGTTACCTCAAGACAAAACACAATATATATTGCAGCTTTAAGTGCATGTTTCCCCTTGTAATTAATTGCATAATTTGGTTGAGCTCAATTGTGCCGTCATGAGTTTATCGTGCTTTTTCTGGCCTGCAGTGAAATGAAATAATTGAAGACACATGAGATATGGTGAAGCAGAGTAATGCATCCTGCTCTGAAACTACAAGGACAAACAGTTGGTGATCGATTTGCGTAGGAAATATTCCCAACAAACTCACCAGGCTTGGACATTGAGATAGTGGACTTACAAAGCAATGGCGAGCGGTTTCATTTGAGAGTGGGCATGCTGGAGGGACACCAATGCGTGTGCCTGCTAGGACCACTGACTGTTTACCGCACAAGTAAGCCAATTATGCGCATGCGCGCTGTCAGATAAGCTGCTATACTGCCAGCTTTTTAGGTATTCAAAAGTTACATGTACAGAAAACAACCTGTCGGAACGAACACAACTTGATATCTTATTGTGCATGCACAAAACAAGCTGTTGGTTTAGCAGCTCTCCGCAAGGAAAACAGGACAAATTACAAAGGAATTTAAGACCAAAACAGTCAAACTAATGTAGTGTATAATAGAGGACACTGACAGATAAATATTTTCAATGATTTTATTGAAGGGCTTGGGTATGCACTGCATTAATAGCTTATCATGACCGCTCGCCACTGTTGCAAAGTATTTAGATACCTTGATGTTCACCTAAATAATAAACACAAATGCTCTGTATAAGAAGGGCCATCTCCACTTGTTGAGGAAACTTAGGTGCTTTGACATACCTATACAAAGCCTCATGCAGGATCTTTCGTGCTGGAGTGGTGTCCTGACTCCTCAGCATTGTTTCATGTCATGTGCTGTGGAAGAAGCATCACAGACAAAGATAGAAAGAAACTTTAACCGAGGAGTTTAGAAAGATAGCTCAGTCCTGGGCTGCCAAATGGACTTCACAGAGGAGGTGGCGGACAGAAGGATGCTAGCCAAGCTGACATCTATCACGCAAAACACTTCCCACCCGCTGCATTTGGCGACACTGCAGTAGACAGCCAAAGTGCAAAAAGGAATGTTCCTGCCCACGGCAATAAGACAATGTTCAATTGCACTAGAAATAAAATAAAAATAAAAAAAATAATAAAAAAAAATAATAATAATAATAATAAAAATGCAATATTCTCTAGGTGCAATACATCTTAGGGTTACACAATGTTGATGTTTGTTTCAACTTGACACTATTTGTAAACGTTATTTTGTCCTCTCATTTGGTTCATTTTGATATAGTTACTTACTTGCTCTTTTACATCATTCCTTGCTGTTGCAACAAGGGTAAATTTCCCCACTGTCTGATCAAATAGTCTTCTTCATTCTTCTTGCCTTGTTTCTGGTTTTGTCTTTTACCCAAGCTGGTATTGTTAGTTTTCATTGCCATTGTTGGTATGAGCTTCTGATACTATGTTAGTTAATTAACATTGTTTTAATTCTGTTTGTCTTATTTGAAAACACATTGTTGTTCTGTGTTCATGAAAACCACTGTAAGTTACAGCAGGCTTTCAGAAAAGTAGCTAAATTTGTTTTCAAAGCTTTATATTAATGATATTTTTTTTGTTTTTCTTCCTCCCATATCTTTTCAGGCTAGGTTTAGTTGAGTATTGTTTGGGGAAAAAATATATATCTTGTTGATTGCTGCAAATGAATGTAAAAAAAAATGAACAGTGAGAAGATAAAATTTGCAGGCTGATTTTCTTCTTAGTTCTTTTCTTTTTATGGATTTCGGTTTATGTTCATTTTGTGCTTGGGTGTTTTCCCCCATGGTCTATAATTAAATACTGATTAATTGATGCGTTTCGGTGCCTATAGGTTTGAATATGACTATGAAGCAGAAGTATCAAACTCCGCTGTTGCACAGAAAAACTACTGGCACTATAACGGATACAAACAGGACTGGATTTTTAAAAAGAAAGCAAAAAGAACGTGTGTGAATGCTTTTAGTCAGCCGTGAGTAGCAGATATGACCATCTGTGACATAAGTAGAAGAGCAGATGGCTGGTTCTTAAAGACAAGTGTAATTAATGAAACAGTCTGTATAATATTAACCTTAGCACACAATATTTCAGACTAGTGATAATAATGAACAGTTTTACAAAGGTACAGGTTTACATTTCTTCACAAATATTTCACTCACACTTTGAGTGGTGTAATAAAACAGCCAACAACCCATATTACATAGTTGGTTTATTTAGTAAATGGTTTATGATTTGCCATGTGATAAGAACAGCAGTAGCCTACATTCAAATAGCAGATTACGATATAAGTTAAATGATTGTATAATGGCATTGAAATGACCATTACTCGCAGGCAGCACCCCTGAACAATAAACATCCCTAAAAGAAAGCGCTCGCCCCGTTCTCTCCATAAAAGAGATTAATTTAAATTTGCTCCGAGAAAGAATGAATACTTCATCTCTGACCCACATAACGGCGACATTCAGGCGGAGCTCTGTTTTGTCGCAAGCTGTTTCTCCACTGAGCACTCGCTGGCACAACTGAAGCTGTTCGAACCTCGTCGCTTTCCATCTTCCTCCGCCAGAAGCAGCTTCCTCTTCCATCTCCATCTACCGCCATCGAGTGAGAAAAGGAGCGGAGCGGGGAAATGTAGCAGCATACACCGAGCGAGAGGCGACACAAACGATAAGTGTAAGTAGCTTCTGACAAGTAAGCACAGATATGGTTCTGGCCCAATGTTTACTTTCGGGTTATTATGTCGAAGGTCCTTGGGTTGCTACAGCACTGGGGGAAAAAAAAATAAAAATAAATAAATAAAAGCAGCACAATACAGAAAGTTAACGTGTGAACTTCATGTACTGACAGCCACTTATTCATCCGCAGTCAATGGTGGGCTTTTATTGTCCTTCTCTGATGTCAATTAATTGGCGTATGTACACTCTTCAGTGGTGAATTACTCACGGTAATATGCATATATAGCTTGCTTAGTTCATAATACTGTAACGATCTAGTCGAGGTGCAATAGATTTAAAGCTACAAAATATGAAGCATTCACTATTTAATTACAACAGTAAACAAGCTGTATTTTGTTATTCACTATCAAGTTTTAAATGCTAACTTTATTTCGCGCATTTTTCTGCTTGATTCAACATTCATAATCCTTGACCAGTGACTTTATTAGTTAGTTGATGTTAGGAGATTGTTACAAAATTTGGGACTAGGGTTGCCAACTCCCTGAAAAATAAATAAGGGACACCTCATAGACCTGATAGCCTTCAACCATGATGGCGTGATTTTTTTTTTTTTATAGTTTTTTTTTTTTTTGGAGGTGAAACCATATTTCTTGACCATTTAAACCCGAGTTGAATAGGATGCATATTTTAGAATGATATAAACACATGGAAAAGTTATCCAGAAATTTACTTCAATAAAAAATAACAATATTGACTTCCACCCATGCACCCATTTTCTGGACTGCTTATTCCTTACAAGGGTTGTGTGGGTGCTGGCCTCGATCAAAATAAATATCTCCCAAACAGAGAGCTTTCAGGTTAACCTAACTGTATAAATTAATATAAAACAAATTATAAGCCGAAAGTTCATCCTGTAACTTAGGAACAGCTCAATGCCACATTATGTGGAGAAAGCTTAATTTACCATTTATATTTCAATAATAATAATTGTATATGTTTCAACAAGATCTTTGAGAATGCACTACTAATATCAATTAACTTGAAGTATATGTAATTATCAAACAAGTCAACTCAGTTTTACTGAACAGTAACTTTTGTTATAGGTGCACAATGCAAGATTAGACTCAAATTTGAGTATTAAAATAACCATATTTTTCACCCGTACATGTTTTAAGAATTGTATTATGGACAGGAGGCACGACTGTGGCACAATGACTGTTGCCCCTATTTTTCAGTAAAAGAAAAAAATGTTGGAGCGTTCGGGCCGGAATCTTTAACTGTGGCTCTGAGCATGACGTCATGCGTGTTCACGCTATTGTCCCTGTTAGGTCTAGCGATTATTCACGCAACTTCACGGACAGGACAGCTAATTCAAACTCGATTAAAAGAGACCTGCACCCGATACGTCTCAATCAATCCCTTATGGAGACTCCACGGAAGACAAAGAGAAGTAAAAAAAACTTTCAGACCAGCGTTATGGGAGGACGCGGATAAAAATAGGAGCAGTGTTCGGCAGGTGGAGAGAGCTAAGAGTTATCCTGGGGATGAAACGGGACCAACAGCTTGCTGACTTTTTGCTAAAAAGGTAAGACTTCGTAACGAAAATACGATAGAGTCTCTTTATGATTAGAAGTGCAGAATAAAACTACCACACGGTCGCTAACTAATGTCTCCGCACTTGGGCATATTAGCAACGTATTGCTATCCTCAATGTCATCGGATTAACGGAATGCACTATTTACGTTTGGAAGGTTGTAATTACGTAAGCTTTTGGCACTCAAAATGACTTTCACATACAAAGTAACTTGAAGATGAATACGTTTCTTACCTCTGTAGACATTATTAAGCCTATGAAAAAGGTGTTGTGCTCCGTGTTTACGTTTGTTCGATTAACTTGGAGGTTTGCTCGTGTCCGAAAAAGTCGCGCACGCTCCTGGCTGTGTGCACGTCGTTGGGGTCCATTCCACGTTTCGCCAGAGGTGTCGCAAATGTGCCAAAACTCTGAATCTTGCATCGTGCCCTTTAAAAAAAATTAAGTACGGTCCGGATAAAGTGACGTCATTCCATTGGAGGCAGGCATGGCAGGGCATGCGCACGTGTTGGCGGGCAGAGCGGATTTTCATTTGAACATCAACTTGACCTGATCGTTTGTAAGTACCTGATTTTTCATTCCATGGATGGATGGAAGCGTGTAATAAAATAAAAAATATCTATGCCAAGTTCACACTGCAGCGAATTCTGATTTTTTTTTAAACATGAACCATTAAGTTGACATTTGTGGCAGCCCGGCACAGTCTATTTATTCCAGGAAGCAATGACGTGACGTCGTCTATATTAGATGTCTCAAACTCTCCATACGTCGCTTCATTTCCCCAAAATATTTTTACCTTCTCCACTCTCACTACCCTGCATGGCGATATGAGACGAAAAGGCACAGACTTGCATGTAAATCCATGATAAAGTGAGCCGTAACACCACGCGGGGCCGTCATGTATACTTCAGTAAACGGTGTCACTTTACGTCGTGTTTTGGGTGTACAGCACTCAATGCTGTGCTTTGTGAACGTTTTAGTTTTTTGCTTTATTTAACAAATTGAAATCAAAAGCCAAAACATAGTAAACATTTAGCAGCGCAATAAACTTACAAGTCATTCACAACATATCGTGCTTTGTGCACATGCGATTGGAGTTGCTTTAGTGTGACGTCATCAGCCACTGGAGAGCTTGCCCAAGAATGCGTTTTGCTCACCAACAGCTAATCGGTAATCATCATTTTTCATACTGGAAGTGATGGCACATTTATTCAAATTATATCTAAAAACACAATGATGTTTACATTTTTATAGTTCTAACTGCATTTTTGTTTTTTTTGTTTGTTTGTTTTATCTGAAACTGAAAATTAAAATTGAAGTTGTGAAAAACAGCTCACCAAGCTTAAGAGGAAGTGCTAGTTGTTGCTATTTAAAATGCAGATAACAGGAGAATTAAAAATAATAATAAAAATAAACACTCAATAGCTTGTGCCAATAGTCAGCCACAACTGATTTAGTCTCAGCTCACTCATTATAGGACCAAGAACCCACACTGCCAGATTCAGCTTGCTAATTCCCTTCATTAGTCCCGGCACAGACACAGGAACAGCTGTGCTAGAGCGTTTTGCCATTTCGATCTCCTGTAAATATATTAATGACAACATGACTGTTGAGGCAGCCCGTAGCAGGAGAGAGAAGCAGATAATTCCCATTCATTTTTGTAGTAACAGAATTATGCGGCACTATGACTTACTGAAGACTGCCTCTTGAGGCTTATTTATAGGTAGGATAAAATGTTTAAAGTTTAAAATGTTTAATGTGTAAAGTGTGCATAGCAGTGAATGATTTGAGCAGAGTCTAACTGCTGGCCTTCTTCACTCTCTCGAGACCGATGATGCTATTTCTTAGTCTAGTCTAGCCGATAGATCCAAAAGGTCAGCATTCAGACTTAGCCTGTTTCGAAACCTTATGACAAGTTAACTCCTACATTGCTCTTTGTCTTTGACACCTGGGTGGCTTGTTATCTTGTTTGCTGTTTCTTCATTTATTCAGGCCTGGCTGGCCTTGAAAGGTCCAATGTGACATATGGGCTGTGGTGAGGAATGTAAACTACACTCCCCTCCAAAAGTACAAGATTTATGGCTTTGACGTCAAAAGATGAATATGAGGCTCAAATTACAGCCTGGAGTCGTAGCTTCCTCAAGAACAGCACTTCTCGCCCCTTTGTCAGTAAATCTTATTTAGGTAAAAGGGGCTGAAAAGATGAAATACTGTAGGTCATGAACAAGAAGGGCACTGCAGAATAGTGGAGAAAAGTTCTGTGACACAGGTGGTTTAGGCTAATGCATTAAATGTGAGCTTACTAATGTTAACCAAAGAATTGCGGAAGCAAATGGTCCACTGAATCGAGCTTTTGTTGATGTTGTGTAACGCAGCTCTTCAGTGAACAACTGAATTTGGAGCTTGATGTTCGTGAACAGATCCTATTTTGAGAAACTTGCCATGGAATGCAGAAATGTTACGATGTATTGGAGCAGTTTGACAGTCATAAAGCTTGGCAAGGAAACTTTTTGTTTGGTCAATGAGTAAATCTGTTAAGTTTCATTTTCAATCGCAATGCCATAATTATCAACTGAATACACGTGGTCAGGGACAACATAAAATTAATTGGCTATAATCCAGTTAAACATAGTAATATTCTAACTAAAATGAAGAAAGAAAAGAATGAACAAGATCAAGCACATGTATAGTGTTCAACCCCAGTCCTCATGTAGCCTACCCCATTGCAGTCCGTTTTCCAGGTCTCCTTCAGCCAACACAGCTAGGATAGTTATCAGGTTTCATGCTGATTAGCTGATCGGTTGAAACACCTGTGTTGGATGTTGGAGACATGGAAAACAGGCTGGATAGGGGTACTCAAGGACCACGGTTGAGAACCACTGGTATACTGTATATCTAAAGGAAACCCATCATAATGCTAATATAATTTAAAGCAGGGGTGTCCAAACTTTTTCATTTGAGGGCCACATAGAGAAACTCAGAAGGATGCAAGGGCCACATAATGTTATGAAGAGAAATTGTATTTAGTCCTAAAAATTGTACAACAATTTATTTGTGCTTTTGCATGTTTAGAAAAATGCTACAGTATATAAACCAATTTATTTGTAATATGGCAGTAGGGTTATTATAGTTTTTGAATTTTTCATTTGAGTTAGTTTTTATTAGTTTTCAGGGTGGTTCTGTTAGTTTTTATTAGTTTAGTTTTTTTTTAAAAATGCTTAGTTTTAGTTTAGTTTGTTAGTTTCAGTATTAGTATTAGTTTTTTATTTTTTTTTATTTTTTTATTTTTATTTTTTATGTGTATTACTTGTGCGCAATATTAAAAAAAAAAAAAAAAAAACACCATTGGTGCAACATCATCTTTTTGTACTTTTCTATTGGCTGCTGCTTGATGACGTCACTTCTGTGTGACATACTTTCAAACGTCATTATTCCGGTTTATATCAAAATAAATCTACTAAAAATCACATTTCAAATCATCCCCAAAGGCTCATGCCGTTAAATTAATTACCAAAGACTAAAACTATGTAGCTATAATTATAGTTAGTTTTAGTTAGGTTTGTAAACATAAAATGTAGTTTAAGTTAGTTTTATTTTTTTTTTATTTCGGTAACAATATTGTTTTTTGAATTTTAGTTTTAGTCTTTTCATTAGTTTTAGTTAACTAAAATAACCTTTAATGGCACCTGTTTTTCGATACCCTACCTTCTTACTTTGACCATCTCCAAACATTTTTGTTTTATTTTATTTGAACTGAGTGAAATGCCATTTTTAGTATATGTTGCGGGCCACTGAAAAATGGACGGCAGGCCGCAAGTGGCCCCCGGGCTGTAGTTTGGACACCACTGGCGTAGAACAAACTTGACTAGACGACAAACAATGAGAATGCATTGAGAATCACGAGATGCCAACAGAGGCAATAATCTGACAAAAACACACTTCTTGTTCTCAGTTTTGGAATAAATAGACAGTGAGTCGATCTCATTGGTTGTGGCTAGACATGTGGGTAACAGTACTGACATGGAATTATCTGGTTGGCTGTTGACCCAGTAAAGAGATTAAAGATTCTTGACATCACATAGCTCCTGACAACACATAGCTTAAAACCAGTTGAAACTAGATGCCGATTACATCAGTTCAAAACAGACACTTGACCCCCACGGTCATGACCCAAACTTAACCCTAGCATGACCCAGTCATGACAATCCGTTGATTATTCGGTTATCGGAATGCCAAATATCAGCATCTGCCTTTAAAAAAAAAAAAACAACAACAAAAAAAAACTCCTTATATATAATCCTATATTAAGGCAATACTGTATGTTTGAAACCATTCTTGTTATTAATCTGACATGACAAAACTGTGGAATCTTTCTTTGTGGATATTACTTTTCTCACTACAGGTTGAACAATATCACTTTACTTCGTATTTAATTCTCAATTGTTCTTTTCTTTTCTGTACATATTTTGCAGGGCCCAATTTAAAGCTGTGAGGCAACCTGGGGGTGGGAGTCTTATCTTAATCCAATACTCCACATACAGGTCTTACCGTCACCACTAATATACAGTAAAGCTCCTTCTCCTCCCATTTTTCCCCGTCACCACCTTCCCCTCTCCAAATCTCCATAACTCGGCACCTTCTTTTTTCCTGCTAACTTCATCGTAAGCTTCTGAGGCCATGGCGGTGCCTTCAGCTCATGAGTTTCACTGGCAGAGCCTAGCACGACTGCCCAGTGGCCGTGTCTACCACACTCTAACAGAGGTGGGAGGGCAGATGTACATGCTGGGGGGCTGTGATGCTGCAGGGAGGCCATGCTCCACCTTGGAACTATACTCCCCAGAGGTACACAACACAAAAGGCCTGGTTTGTTAGTGCAACAGTTTTATTGCTGTGAATAGATTTTAAGACATAATCTTTTTTTCCCCCATAAAATCTTATTTAAAGGCAAAAAAAACTTTTACAATTGTACTCTATGTATTATTTATGTGCCCTGCGATTGGCTGGCAACCAGTTCAGGGTGTACCCCGCCTACTGCCCAAAAGCCAGCTGAGATAGGCTCCAGCACCCCCGCGACCCTTGTGAGGAATAAGCGGTCAAGAAAATGGATGGATGGATGGATGGATGGATTATTTATGTAACTGCTTGAAAAGAATTCTTGTTGCTGTTTCTAGGGGGACCGATGGATATGCCTGCCCTCAATGCCCACACCACGTGCCGGAGCTGCTGTGGCAGCCCTGGGAAAGCAGATCCTAGTGGTGGGAGGAGTGGGAGAAGACCAGAGACCATTGAAGGTGGTGGAAATGTATAACACAGAGGAAGGGAGATGGAGGAAGAGGAGCGCCCTACGGGAAGCCCTGATGGGCGTGTCCGTAACTGTGAAAGGTATGGATTTACCATGTTGTCTTGCTGTTCATTCTATTAGTTTACCGCTTTTTATTCTAATTCTATGCACTCTTTTAAGTGAATTATTATTACGATTATATTTTGCTTTTTTTCTGTTTATATTTTAAACTGCAAGAGTTTACGTTCTCTTAAGATGAAAAAGCACCAGTTTCACTGTTAAAGATCACTTTCAGTTCGTTTGGAGTTTAGAGTTTAGTCTTCAATTCAACCTCTTTCAGAATATGATAGTTAGAATCTGTAAAAACACGGGTATTGCAATTAGTATGTGTGGATCGTCATTTTTATTCACCAATGTTCAATCCATTGCTTTCAGACTAAACGTCA
The DNA here is from genome assembly GCF_051991245.1 of Festucalex cinctus. NCBI lineage: Eukaryota > Metazoa > Chordata > Actinopteri > Syngnathiformes > Syngnathidae > Festucalex > Festucalex cinctus. The sequence goes on along the minus strand of NC_135418.1, from coordinate 6,097,787 downwards.
CGTAATTAAAAGACAAATGATATGACAACATTATCAATAATGCTAAATGAAAACAAGCAGGATATTTTTCAGAAGATAGTCAGTCACTTAATCGACTAAATGGTGACATTTGTTGAATCATTATTTTTCAGAGATCAGATAATGAATGTCAGGTAATGAGGTTCGCTTCTTCACAATTAATACATGTTTTTTTAGTTTTTTTAGTTTTTTTAACTTTTTGGTCGTAGTCGTCTTTGTGGTTTGCCGAGTAACTGGTATTTGGCAGTCCTGCCTCAAACCAAAAAGGTTCTGGGCTTGATTTAATCTCTGGCCTGTTTGTGGAGCGTGTGCATATGCTTCAGTTTATACACGGTCCAAAATGCATGGCTGTTAGATAACTAAAACTACAGTGTAAGTACCTGTACTTACAAAATTAATTGGTTCTGGAAGAAAGTTCTTAAGGAGAAAATGTAAGTAGAGACACATTTACCATGTAAATGGCCTAATCCATTCCAAGCCTCCCAAAATTCAGACATACATGTTTTATAAAGCATAAAAATGTATCAAAACATGTAACAAATACATGTTACAATTAGATTATTGCACAATAAATGGGAGCTGTGCATAATGTAAAAAATAATAGAGTAAAGAATAAAAATGATGGCCATTTACCTTTTTAACTGCTGTCCTCTTCGTTTTTTTGCCCTCTTTTTGGTTCATGTTCTCTCTCGAAGTGTTTTTGCCTGGTGTTTTGTAAAGAACTGATCCAAGGATGTTTTTTTTTTTTTTTTTAAACAATCTTATTTATTTTTTTTGTCACTCACTCACATCATGTAAGCTGCACATGATCTCCCAGGATAAGTGAACCCACGCCATTCAGCACCGAAGGCATGTGACGGTTCGACTCCTGCACCTGGTGCCCTTATTTTATTTTTTTTTCCAATCCTTCGAAAATGTCCAAGGCAAACATCATCATAGTGAGCGATCGCCCGAATCGTGAACACTTTTTCTGGCTGATTCTTTTCAATAAATTCCGAAACTTGATGGAAACTTCAGGTACAGTGAGGCATCTTTTTCCAAAAAAGGCTCGTCTCTTCGCAATTAAAAACTTACTGTGCAACGTAGCCTTCAACAATCACCAATTGTTTGAATTTTTGCACAAATTCGTCGGCTGTTAGTGTGTGTGTGTATATATATATTTTTTTTTTTACGTAAAACTATCTAAACACCTCATGGCCCGAGAGGCGAATGACGAGGAAGCTACATAGACACTTATTCTTTATCTATGGTCACATATGGTACAGGTCCCTCTTAGCCAATGGGATGCCAGTAATAGCCAATGGTAGAGCAGCTGTAAGTATGTTGCGTTCAGGAAACTCTGGGAGCTGCGAGTAGGGGCCCATACTGTAGTTTTACCTTTCGTATCCTGAAACTTCTTTCGTAACAAGAGACAATATTTTCCTGTTGTTTTCTGGTAAATATTGTCTTTAACTCTTTAACCGCCATAAACGTTTAAAAACGTTCAGTATAATCCTAGGATAGGCCGCCATAGACGTCAATTGACGTCTACTATGTTTTTTTATGGAAACGGGTGGAGGAAAGCCTTGAGCAGCTGTGCTCCAAGTATCAAGCCGATCGGGTTACTATAATGAGTATTCCTGGCCACTAGATGGCTGTGATGAGTCTTTTGGACAAGATCGGGTAGGAGACAACAGTAGAAGGAGAGAGGCTGAGCTAGAGTGTTGAGGGGGAGCGAATGACTAACTTGGTTAATGGCTAAGAGAGTCAAAAAGGCTACAGATGGCAATCAGCTCACGCTTGATCCTTATTTTCAAAGCTCAAAAGCATCGACCAGTGCTCAAGAGCACAGTTGTGACGGGGTTAAGTCATAGTTGAAGCGGTGACGCGGCCGTTTCGACCACGTCCTAAGGCCCCACCGGCTAGCGATGCTAATAACGTCCTAAGGCCCCACCGGCTAGCGATGCTAACACCAGAGAAAAGTGGTGCACAACCGAGCACGTCTGCACAGATGACGTTTCATTGGACGATGACGACTACTATGGGTCCGATGCAAGACAGTCTTGGACAGTCTTCCAAAGAACGTGAAGGTAAGCGCTAACATGCTAAGAGATTGCTAGTAAGATTACTTTCCTAACTTTTCGGGCGATCTGCTAGCAGCGTGTGTAAATGTGCTGATATACACTAAAACATCTATTACCTGTACAAACGTGAATGTATATTTTATAGATCGTGCTCACAGCAACGTCCGACCGCTGGTTCTACGACAAAGAAAGCTTAAAAAAAAACAAAATAAAATATTTGATGGTAAACGTCTTCGATAATTTACAGAATGTGCATCAACCAATACATCCAAGAAAAAAAGGTAAACATGCACACACACACACACACACACATTGCATCCCAGTGCTCTAAAATAATATATGATATTGAAATGTATATTTGCAGATCCCAAAGATTCTGGCTGGCTTGAAGTTGATGAATTCGGCTGGCAGCCAACCATCTTCCCCTTTGCTGCAAAACCAGGACCAAGGGATGCTGCAGCAGAGCTGAATTCCCACCAGCTGACATCCTGGAGCTCTTCATCACGGATGAACTTCTCCAGCACATCGTTCATCATACCAACCTCTACGCAAATCAGTCCATGCAGAAACAGACTGACAAAAATAGTTTGCAAAGAGTTTTCCAAATTGTTTGTTCGGATTGCTACTGTTGCATGTAAATAAACTGTTATTTTGCAATCAAAAAACATTTTTTATTGTTGGGGTAGTGTTTTATAGAAGTTTAGGTGTTTGTAGAATCACTCATGCAAAAAAAAAAAGTGCCAAATTCACTAGAGTGCATGAAATAACATCGTTTCACAAAAAGCTTGATTTCTCCGTATTTTGGAAGAAAATAGAGGATTGGGGTGAAACGAAGCTGTTTTCTATTGTTGATTACTGAAGATCAGAATAAGGTAGAAAAAAAAAATTTTAGATGAAAGATGAGACTTTATTCTTTCATTTGGTAGTATCCGCGTTTCCATAGTCCTAACATTTTCTGTGGAGCTTGAAAGATCGGTAAAATGGGGGGAACACAATTGCAGGGTGAACTACATTTCCCATCGCGAGATGCTGTGACTATCGCGTGACCGGTAGCGAGACTGGGAAAATCTAACATGGCGGCGCTCTGCTGCTAAAATAGAATTAGCTTTATATTTCTAATTAAACCCGAATTTAATGATTAGATAAATTCGATTTTTTTCTTTTCTAAGAAAGATCGGAAATATTATCCAGTGTGGACGACCTCGAACGTTTTATTGACGATCATTTTTATAGCTGCGCGATGGATGAGCCGGCGGCTAGTCGGGATAATCCTTCGAAAAAAAAAAGGAAAAATGACTCGTCAACAGACACGGACGATTTAGCAACCGCCGACGTATCGGTGAGTATGCTGGATTCCATAAATAAAAAACTTGACGTCCTCTGTCTTATCCGCGAGGACGTCAAAGAATTAAAGGCAAGTTTGGAATTCGTTAGCCAACAGGTAAGCGATCTCCAATGCGATAACTCCGAGCTACGCTCCTCTCTCGTCGCTGTCACAGCCGAGTTGGAGACGATTAAAAAGGAAAATAAAATGCGAAAGGAAACGGTCTTAGATGTTCAATCCCGTAGTATGCGGGAAAATCTAATATTCTCAGGTATATCCGAAAATTCTCCAGATAATCCAGAGGGTGAGATAAAAAAATTCATGACATCATCGCTAAAGATCCCACAGGAGACGGTAAATAATATCTCTTTTCACCGTGTACACCGGCTCGGAGCTCGTAAGGGCAATAGGCCCCGTCCTATTATTGCTAAGTTCGAACATTTTAAACATAAAGAATTGGTAAAAAGTAAAGGACGGGAGCTCAAAGGGACATCTTTCGGGATGAATGATCAATTCCCAAGAGAGATAAACGAGCGGCGAAAAGTACTGTTTCCTATCATGAAACAAAATAGACAGGAGGGTAAACGGACTTCGATGGTCGTTGATAAATTATATATCGACGGCCAGCTATTCCGAAACCCAACCTCGACCCCTTGGCTGTTCTAACTGACAATTGGTAGAGCCGAGCATTGTGTGATTATTTGACGTAGGTATATGTATATGTATGTGTATGTATATGTGTATATATGTATATATATGTATATGTATATGTATGTATATGTATGGATAATGGGTTACGAAATAGAATATGAATTTATATTATGCATAGGCTATATAGTAATAATAATAATAATAATAATACTAATAATAATATAGAAATATATTCTTAAAAAAAATAAATTAATAATAATAATAATAATCTCGCTTAGGTCACCATTTACTGGTGTATTGTTATGTTGAATCCCCCACAGATTTCCTTCACACTCACTTCCCCCCACGTTTCTTCACTATTAGACTTATCTACTTGCTATCTCTCTCTTTATATAAATTATATAAATTGCCTAATTACTCTTTTGCTATCCTACAATATGTTAATATTAATAAGCAGCTTATATAGATGTATACATAAGACTGAGTCTATATTGCTTGTATGCAGAAATTAGTTCTGGTCTCCTGGAATGTGTGTGGCGCTCGCTCCCAGGCAAAAAGAATAAAAATTTTAGACCATCTCTCAAAATTTAAGGCAGATATTTGTCTCCTACAAGAAACCCACTTACAAAAATCAGAAGAAAAATTATTTATAGATAAAAATTTTAGTCAAGTTTACTCTGCCTCCTATAATAGTAGACAAAGAGGTGTCTCTATACTTATACATAAGAATTTATTCTTTACTCTAAATAATATAGTAACAGATTTAGAGGGCCGATATATTATTATCCAGGTAACTATATTTAATAAAGTATATACAATTGGTAATTTATATGCCCCAAATAATGATGACCCTGATTTTTTCCATGAATTTTTCTCTCGGTTACTCGATTTAGCAACAAATTCTACTATTATTATTGGAGGTGATTTTAACACGGTCTTGAACCCGTTAATAGATCGTTCTAATAATACGATATATACAAGGCGATTACGATCCGCTAAAGTAATAGATGAATATATGGAGGATTTTGGCCTCAGCGATGGCTGGAGACTTCAAAACCCAACTAAGAAGGAATTTACTTTCTTCTCTGCTGTGCACCGATCATTCTCAAGAATTGATTTTTTCCTTACAAATAATTCTATTGTTGATAAAACTGCTATAAAAATACATTCTATAATTATAAGTGATCATGCACCAGTCTCCCTCACTCTACAAATTGACTCTACCTTTAAACCTCCCCCGATATGGCGCTTTAACATCTCATTACTGAAAGACGTAGAGTTTGATAAAATTATTAGAAGGGAGTGGGCAGATTTTTTGGAAATAAATGACTCTCCAAATATATCTCCATCTCTTCTCTGGGAAGCAGGGAAAGCGGTAATTAGAGGGAAAATTATATCATATTCAACTTATAAAAAGAAACAGGATCAAAAATTAGAAAAATACCTGGAAGATAAAATTAAACAACTAACGGATGAATATGTATTAAACCCAAATAATCAAATATGGATAGAACTACAGAATATAAAAATACAGTTAGATAACATGTTATCTAAAAAGACAGAGTTTATAATACAACAGTTGAGATATAATAATTTTGAACATAATAATAAATCAGGTAAATTCCTGGCAAATCAACTTCAACGGAATCGGGAAAAATCTCTTATAACGGCTATTAAAGATATAAATGGTGAATGCACACAATCACCAGAAGAAATTAACCATATTTTTTATAACTATTATCGAAATCTATACACAGAAATTAATAGACCTAATCCTGAATATATTGAGGAATTCCTAAACAGCTTAAATATACCTCAGTTATCTATTGAACATAAAGATATTCTCGATACCCCGCTTACTATAGATGAGTTGTATCGTGCTTTAGACAGTATGCCTAATGGCAGAGCACCTGGTCCAGACGGCTTTCCGGCTATATTTTTTAAACATTTCTGGTTAATGTTTGCTCCATTATTTCTAAGAGTAGTAACTGAAATTAAAAGTAAAGGTGATATACGTCAAGATATGAATATAGCAGCAATTAAACTTTTATTAAAGCCAGAAAAAGACCCTACCCTCCCGTCAAGTTACCGACCGATATCACTAATTAATACCGATATTAAAATTATCGCTAAGGCCTTGGCATCTCGATTAGAGACGGTAATCTCGACAATTATTCATAGTGATCAAACAGGTTTTATTAAAGGTCGTCATTCTACTAATAATATTAGGAGACTCTTTAACTTGATTAGTATGTCACAGCGGTATGATAAAAAGGCAGTTGTTATTTCGCTGGATGCAGAAAAAGCATTCGATAAAGTTAACTGGTCCTTCCTCTTTGCTGTCTTAAATAAATTCGGCTTCGGGGAGTCATTCATTCAATGGGTCTCAATATTATATGATTCTCCTAAAGCTACAGTTACTACTAATGGGATTACATCACAGAGTTTTACTTTACAAAGGGGAACAAGACAAGGGTGCCCAATTTCTCCTTTATTATTTGCTATATTTATTGAGCCGCTTGCATTAGCTATACGTCAGGATAGACGGATCCAAGGAATCCACTCCGGGACAATAGAACATAAAATTAATCTATATGCCGATGATATATTACTCTATTTAGAAGAACCTGCTATCTCGCTAGGGGAAGCATTTAAATTAATAACTAAATTCTCTCACTTATCAGATTACTCTATTAACTGGACAAAATCAACATTATTACCTATTACAGAAAATTCATGGAATCCTACAAGTCAGGATCCACACTACTCCTTTCCTACAGGTAATTTAAAATACTTAGGTGTTAAAATTTCACCTAAGTTAACTGAATTAACTTCTTTAAATTTTTCACCATTATTGGATAGTATCCGTAGTGACCTGGAGCGCTGGAATAATCTTCCGATCTCTTTAATAGGACGGATAGCTACTATAAAAATGAAAGTTTTACCAAAGATTAATTATTTATTTTCAATGATTCCATTTAAACCTACGTCTAACTGGTTCCAATCGCTGGACTCTGCTATCATAAAATTCTATTGGAATAAAAAAAAAGCCAAAATTAGTCTATCTACTCTTCAGGAAAGTAAATCTAAAGGAGGTTTAGAGGCACCAAACTTTATGTACTATTATCTAGCTAATCAACTACAATATCTTGTGCTATGGACACAACCCAACAGAGATACTAACTGTTGGTTGGAATTGGAGCAGAAGGATTGTAATAATCTTAGACTGTCAGATTTACTCTTTATTACAAAATCAATAAGACGACATAATTGTTTTAAAAACCCAATGATAGCCGCCACCCTGACTGCCTGGTGGAAGGCATTAGAAATTACAAACTCCCAATTGGCGCCCTGTGGGCTCTCTCCCATTTGGCATAACCCCGACTTTCAACTTAATAATCAGTCGTTCCATTTAAGCCTATGGGAGCAGAAAGGAATTACACACCTTCATCATCTTTTCTCAGATAATAAGTTTATATCGTATACAAACTTGGTCCAGAAATATGAAATAAAAAAGGGAAATTTCTTACATTATCTGCAAGTTAAAAATATGGTTAAGAAACAAATCCCAACACTTCAGGATACGCTCCAACTGCCTGTCTTAGCTAAAGATATTATAAAGCTTTCTCCAACAACAATAAAGAAAATATCAAAAATATATAAGTTATTTTTATACACAAATAAAACGTATTTACCGACTTTAAAATGGGAAAAAGACTTGTCTATAGTTCCGGAACCAGACTTTTGGACCCAAATCTGTGAAAATGTATTTAAAATGACCAAACAGACAAATTTGCAACTTATCCAATATAAGATACTTCATAGAACATATATTACACAATATATGATGAAAAAAATGGGACTCTCTGACTCCGACATTTGTCTCCAGTGCTCACAAAACACTGCCGATACTTATCTTCATGCTTTATGGTCATGTACTCCAGTGCTGCATTTCTGGACTAAAATCTTGGAAAAGCTCGCTGATATATTAAACTGTAGGCTTCCTTTATCTCCAAGACTGTGTTTACTAGGTGACTTAACAATAACTGAGCTACCATGTAAACAATCTCAATCTATATTTATAGCCCTTACTATTGCTAAAAAAATAATCCTTGTCAATTGGAAAAATAAACAATCTCTAAATATCGACCACTGGTTAAACTTACTAATAAATTATATCTCAATGGAAAAAATCTCTGCCTTAAATAAAAATCAAGTATCAAGATTTAAACAAATATGGTCTATGTACATAGAATATTTTAATCTCAATTTGGCAACTTAATCCTGCCAAGATTCTGCCTGTTAACGAGAGCCACCACATCGTTACAACTTCTGTTTTCGCTGCTCCTGTATTTGGTATTTTGTATCTGATTGTTTTTATTTTTATATAGTCAGGAACCTAGTTGCTGCTAGTGGGCTCGAGCATACCACACTATACGACACTATACTCAATAACTCCTTAAGATCTATTTCTAGTGGGCACTAAGCATCAACACTTGGTGTTACTGCATGCTAATTAGTCAATTTTCTTGATGCCGTCCCCTGTGGTCGGGCGGGGGTGGTTCTGCCCCCCCCCCCCGTTGTCTGCTCGGTGGCGGTTGCGTCTTGGCCGCTCCCTGGGCCCCCTGTGGGGTGCGGTGTTGGGGTGCTTCCCCTGGTGCCCGGGGCGGTGCCGTCCCGGCGCGGTCCGCTGCTCCGTGCCCGGCGGCGCGGTTCGGGGTGGGTGGGCCTCCGGTGTGCCCCGTGGTTCCCTCTCCCCTCCCCCTTCCTCCCCCCCGTCGCCTCTCCCTCCTCGCCTCCTCCCGCCCATCCTCCTCTGCCTCCCGGTCCCTTTTCCCTTGTCGCCCTCCCTCCTCCTCTCCCCCCCCGCCTCCTGCCCTGCAGCCGCCCTTTCGCCTTCTTGTCGTCTTCTCCCCGCTTCCCCCGCCCCCCCCCCCCCTTCCCTGTCTGCCCTGCGGCCCCTCCCCCTCCCTCTCCCTGGGCCTGGGGCTCCCTCCCCGGCCCGGGCGTCGGGCTCCGGGGGCCGGGCGAGGGTTTGGGGCCTGCCCCGCTCCGGTATAACTCCTGGCGCCCCGGGCGGGCTCCGGTGGCCGGTGGGCTGTCCGGTAGCCCTGCTGCGCTGGCTGTCCGCCCATTGTGGTGCCGGGTGGATGAGGTAGGGGGCGGCGGGGGGTGGGGGTGCTGGGGGGCGGGCGTGCCACCTACACCCGCCGGGTTGGGTGAGGCCCCGCTGGTCGCTCCTCTTACTCACTTCACTAGCTTGCACTATACACTTTGTAAATATACACATAGGGCACACAACACATTTCTTGGTGGGGTGGGGAAGGGTGGAAACACCGTCTTCACCCTTCAACTCCCCTCCAATTTTAATGCACCTCACGTCCAAGGGGAGGGGTGAGTTGGGGCGGGGAGCCATCAGAGGGGATGGACTGCAGTGCCTGGCAGCGCTGTGGTCCCCCCCATTTGTGTCCCTGCCCCACCACTTTGTCCCTCCATTCCCTTTTTTAATGCACCACACATATACATATTCATTTTTTGGGGGGGGATACGGGTGTGTCGGAGTAGGGGAAATTTTTTCCCTCTGCTCCGACTCACCTGCTCCCAATTTTAATGCACCACACGCACACACTTGTATATACACTGGGTGGGGCCACATCCACGGTGTAAGGGTAGAGCTCGCCAGTCGGCGAGCTGGCGGACTCAGTAACAGGGTTAGGTGTCACTTGTACTCTGGCGTGACGACCGGGGCCTCTCCCCACCGGGCTCGGTGTTCTGGTGTCCCGCCTTCTCCCCTGGTGCTTCCTCCTCTGCTTCCCCCCTCCCGCCGCTGTGCAAATCTCGCGCGGCTGGAGGTGGGGTGGGCACATCTTCCCTCTCTGCGCTGCTGCCCGGTGCCGGTTTCCGGGGGGGGGTGGGGGGTTCTCGCGGGGGGCCGGGTTCGCGGGGGGGGGGGGGCGGCCGTCGGGGGGGGGGGGGCGGCTTGTTTGGGGGGGGGTGGAGGTATGGGTGGGTGGGGGGTTGGGTGCTGGGGGTCGGGGTGTGTTCGGGGGTTTGGGGGTCGGGGGTGGTGGGGCCTGGGTCGTGGTGGATGGCGGGTTTGGGTGGGGTGCGGGGGGGTCGTGGGGGGATGGGGGCTGGGGACCGGTGGGGCGCTGTGGGGGCCCGCTGGGCCTCGTTCTGCGGCCTTGGGCTCGGGGGTGTGGGCCGGGGCTGGGGCGGGGGTGTTCCGGGTGTCTGGGTCGGCTCGCCGACCGGTGTCCGCTCGGGTGGCTTGGGGGTGGCCTTGGTGCTGCCGCGGCCTGGGGATTCCGGGGGGGGGGGGGGGGGGGGGGGGGGGGGTGCTCGCTTTGCTGGACCGCGGTTGACGGCTTCTTTCTTTGGTGGTGGTCCTTATGCATGCCAGATCCGTCGCACCAGCATCTACTGAAACTCAACAGAAGTACCCTCTCCCTCCCACAGCCCCTTGAATCAGTTGGTGCTGGTGTCTGTGGTTCTCACTTTGCTTTATCTATCCTTCCCTCCTTCCTCTCTTTAGTTTTTCCTCTGGTCACTTGAGATCTTAATTTATTAGAAGTATGAGGTTTCTGGGGTTGGCATAAGACTCCGGTTTTGTAACCACGCAGGAGGGGTCTTGTTGGTGCTGGACTTCACTTTGATGGATTGGATGTACTGGCTTCTATTGATCTCACTCTGCCTTATCGATCCTTCCCTCCTTCCTCTCTTTAGTTTTTCCTCTGGGCTCTTGAGATCTCGCTAAATTTGCTGGAATTTAGAGGCTTCCGGGGTTGGCGTAAGACTTTGATTTTGTAATCATGGGGAAGGCAGGAAGTGTTTGGTCGGTGCTGGATGTCACTTTGATTTACCTTTCTTTTCTCTTTATTTCTTTTTTTTTCTGACCTTTTCTCTGGTCTCCTGACCATTTAAATCTCACGACTCTGGCAAGATTCTGAAGTACCTGGTTAAGGCGAAGGGTAATGGGATATTTATAAGGTTTTAGGTGAATGAATGAGTATAAATTTATACGTATTTGCACGCACGCACACGCACGCACGCAAACGCACGCAAACGCACACACGCACGCAAACGCACGCACACATACACACACAAAAAAAAAAAAAAAAAAAAAAAAAAAAAAAAAAAAAAAGAGCAATGATGACAAGACGTTGAATCGGTAAGACTACCGAATGAACAATTCTGAGCTCTTCAAAAAAAAAAAAAAAAAAAAAAAAAAAAAAAAGAAAGATCGGTAAAATTCTGTAAATCAGCTGGCACTATGGGGTTACCTTTTCCGAAAATGGCTGGCAGTCAAAGAGTTAATTAATGGTTACATCAATCACAGCAAATCATCCAGGTCCTAAAGTATAGTCAAGCAACCCCAGACTGTCACACTACCCCCACCATGTTTAACTATTGCTATGATGTTCTTATAATGAAATGTGAAATTAGATTTATGCCAGGTTAAATATCTTCACAGACAGATGTGCTTTATATGCTGAGGAGCATGGGTCGTAAGTAGGGTATTCAGACATCCGGACTTTGGGCTGACAGTCCCAATTTTCAGTGATGTATCAGGCGCCATGCACAGCCCTAAACCGGACGCTTGTTTGTCCGCCTTTCCAGCCGCGTTGAGTTTATTAGTGACGAACGAATCGAGTCATTTGAACGGCCCTTCTATGTGAACGACGGGAACCGAGTCTTTACAGACAGTGTCCAACCTACAACACCCCCTGCCCCACCATGTACGCAGACCCTTCGCTTTTGGAGAGAGAGCGTAGTCTTCGCACATTACCGTCAATCAAACAATTAACTTGTGTCTCATTAAGGTCTGAAACAAGAGAGAGAGAAAAAAAAAAAAAGAAAAAAAAAGGGAACAGGACACTGCTCACTGCGCATGCCATGGCAGAAGTTAGAACACAATAACTATGGCGCACGGAGCAAGAAGAGAGGCTGGGTGTACAACACCACCACCAGTGGGGTTGGCAGGGGGAGAGGAGGAGCTGCCGGACGACTCGATATATACATATATATATATATATATTTTTTTTTACCAATTAGTTACAAAAATAATTAACTATAAACCATGCAAAACTTTATAGTTGATGAAAATACACCTCAAGTCTGATGTACAGTGTTCCCTCATTTTCCACTGGATTAGGTTAGTCGTTAGCTTTGTTTTAAACTTATTTGACATGTTTTAAGGTTCTAAAAAACCCCACCACACAGTTTATACACTTTTCTCATCGAGGCATTTACCGTACAGTCTCACATTATCTCTTGTTTAAACATTCTCAATATTCTAACTTTCATAAATTGTATAATAGGTACATTACTGTGTAAAAAAAAATAATCCAAAATTGTCCTTAAAATATCTGCGAAACAGCAAAGCCATGAAAAGTGAACCGCGTTATAGCAAGGGTACAATAAAATATGTCTTCCTTTTTTACCTTATGTGGACGCCCTACTAGTAAGTGAATATTAGTCTTTGCTGTTGGTGCATGTACACTTTAAGTGTTTTTTTTTTAAATTAAATCATCCGGAAGCAATGTATTGTTTAGAATGTAAAATGATTTTTGAAATAAAATTGAGCCGTTTTGGGATCGTAGTTTGATGTATATTTACTGTTTCAACTTATATATGTTATGTTTCAACAGAGGTCGACCCCAAAAACGCAGACAATAAGGATAACAAGTTCTAATGTTCAAAAATACACAATACAAAAAGTACAATGAAAGGAACTTGCAACAAGCAAAAAAAAAGCGCACGTCAGACGCGGAAAAACTAATCATCACAAAGCGCTTCCTCCAGAAAACTGTAGCAAGTTTAAAGTTTAAATGAGGAAGTCAAAACTTACAAAAATCCAGGCGAGCAAAGAAAGAACGGCTAATCGGAGACAAGATCTATTCATGGGCTGTGGCAAAGAGCAAGGTAATAATCCAACGAGAGAGTCATGCCCAAGCTGCTATAATACAGCTGCTGACTGATTGCAGAATGGCTACAGGTGTGTGCGTGTGTCCCGAGCGCCCCCCCGCTGGCCAGGCTGTGGCTGCAAAAGACAAAAACAACTGAGAGCAGAGCCAACTGGAGCAAGACATGACAATATATAAACATTTTTAGTCTGTTTTTCTCCTGTTGTATACAGTTCATTTGGCATAATATAAGAAATTCATTTGACAAATCATAGCCTTAAATGTGTGTCTGTGTGTGCACATAGATGGCCGTGCTCTTGCTGTGGGTGGAATGGGTGCTGACTTGCTCCCTCGTAACGTCCTTCAACAGTATGACTTTCGCAAGGATGTGTGGGCTCTACTTCCTCCCATGCCGACCCCGCGCTACGATGCCAACACACATTTATTGGACAACAAACTCTATGTGGCAGGTACTATAAAGAACGACGTGCAGTTCAATGAAAGATTAGCTTCCGTTATGAATGTCTTTTTCAAAACGTTTTAGGTGGCCGGCAGTGTAAGCGGCCTGTGAAGGCATTTGAGATGTATGACACAGAGATGCGCTCATGGACGACGCTTCCGATGCTGTCATGTAAACGCTCATATGCAGGCGTGTTATGGGACGGTGCTGCTGGGAGGCTGTGTTTGCTGGGAGGCCTGCGCCAGGGAGGAGGACACCAGGCCTCAAAGTTTACCAAGAATGTCAACATTTTTGACTGTAACCAAGGTATGGATGACCAAGAATCAAATGTACATATTTCTTTTCACATTGATTCTTTTAACAAAATCAAGAGAACCAAGTTGAGGAAAAAAATAGCTTGTTATGTTGTCTTTCACTTGTATGATGATAGTGATATCAATAATCTCTTACTTTACGAAACACATATGATGTGGCAGTGAAGCGTAGTTTAACCACTCCAACCTTGTGTATGTGTGTCCACATGACCTTGCAGTGTAGTTAACATTCATAGAGCTCTCCATGAATCTTGTTGTACACTTTCATATTCCAAAAAACAAAATCAATGTGAATGGGCAACACTTTTCATGAGCTTCTTATAAACATGTCGTCATTCAGACAATGCATTTCTAGTTTTTCCATCTTATTTACACTGGCAGAATGTACAAGATATTTCTGCTTCAAAATCAGAAAATCAATCTTGTGTTGCAGTCAGGCCAATGCACTATGCAGTATGAAATATGGCCTGAAAAGGGAAATTGAAGCTCAAATATCATGGAGTTATCGTTGTACCATTAGCTATGTATTTTGACAAGGCAATTGGTCAAATGAAAGGCAGAAAAGGAATGTAATTCAGGTTATTACATAATAATGGGATGATTTTTTTTTTCATTAGAAAAAGAAGCAAATACCACCGCCGTGCGCGCACACATACACTTTAAGACAAGTACTATGATATCAATATTTCCACTTGCACACATAAGGATACATACCCCGTTTCTCCAATTTGGAAGTAGATGAGATGGGAGATGAGCTGCAGATGGGAAACAGGCAACTAGAAGCTATCTGAATTATTAGATTAAAAAACAGGTGGCTATATTATTCATTTCAGCAGTGTCTTTCCACATACAAATTTGCTCATCCAATATACTGTCATGCTGTATGTTTTTTTTAAATACACTTTGCCCTCCATATAACTAAACTTATAAACTAGGAGTGGGAATCCTTGGACGCCTCATGATTTAATTACAATTCAGGGGCTACGATTCATTTATAAAACGGTTATTTGTCCTTTTTTAATTTATGTATATTGATGCACTTTTTTTAGAACACGTTCTATTTGTCATGTTTTGGTTCTGTTGAGTATGGGTTTTGCTTTGCTTTTGTTGGGTTTTTAGTTTGTCATGTTTTGATTTTCTGTTTTTCCTAGTATCATTAAGCCTTTCCATGTCCACCTGTGTTTTCCTGCCCATCCTTATGTTCCATCCAATCAGCAACCCCTTCCACGTGTGTCTTGCCCAGCTGTGTCTCGTCGTGTGTAATTGGTGTGTGTATTTAAGTATCGGTTTTTGTGTCAGTGTTTGTCGGTCCATTATTCTTGTTTCCCCACGTTCATGTTGCCAGTGTTTCCGTCTGTTCATGTATAGTTCCCTCTGGTATTTTTGTATTCGTTGCCACCCAGCCCTGTTTGCTACTTTGGTTTTTGTTGGATTAAATTTACTTCTTTTTTCCGCACCTCTGCCTCCCTGCCTCGTTCGCCTCCTGCATTTGGGTCCACCACCACACTTCCGCGATCCCGACACTATTTGTCTCACTAAGTATTGTATATAGTGAAATGGATTAAAAAAAAAAGAAGTTCAGATCAGATCACGAATTTGTGTCATGTATTAGATCAATTTTCGGCTCAGCAAAGGAAAAAAAAAAGATAAATATAACTTTGTCCTCATTTATTTTATAAAACACTTTCCCCCTTTAAATAAAAAGATTCAACCCAAAATGTCTACTATGTCCATTTAGAATATAAGAACACATGTGCAGTATAAAGCAGGATATCTTATTTCATACACAATCATGTATCCTTCCTTATAATGTACATTCCTAAAATCTAAACGGCCATATTTCACATTTTGAGATCAATGTTTAAATTTATTTAAGAGGAAAACATGTTTTATAAAGAAAATGAGGAAGATGTTCTAATTATCTTTTCTTTCTTTCTTTTTTTTTTTAAAAAAAAAAAAGAGAAAGACCTCAAACGGCAATTTAAAGGGATACTTCACTTATTTAGCCCATTATAGCAATAACATGTTAATATTTTGTCTATAATTAATTTGATACTTTCATAATTTTTCACATACAATTAGTACATTTTAAAAACACATTTTGCAACTTGCGGTCAACTGAAAATGACATCACAAGGGCTCAGGTAACCAATCACAGCTCACCTGTTTTGTAGGTTTGGTCATGTGACATTCACAAGCTGAGCTGTGATTGGTTACCTGAGCCCTTGTGATGTAATTTTCAGTCGACAGCAAGTTTCAAAATGTGTTTTTAAAAGTACTATTTGTACATGAAAAATAATGAAATATAAAATTTATTATAGGCAAAATATTCATGTTTGACTGCCAAAAATGGCTAAATAAGTAAAGTAGTAATAGTATAAAATAGTATATATTTAAGGCACATACTTTACACTTAAAATTCTTCTAACCTATGTTCACATAATTGAAAAAGAGGCAAAGAAAGAAAGCAAAGCCACAGTTGTCGGACTACTTGAAAAGTAGCCAGCTGTGTACTCACTGCTAGCAGCTAGCTAATAGCCGCTACTACCGGAAACGTGTGCCGAAACACACAATGACGGCGTAATTAAGTGGAGGTTTCTTTGCGCCCTAAATTAGCAATTGAATATGATTCCGAGATGGCGATGTGTTGATGTTGGCATGTGAGGGCAATAAAAAAATAAATAAATAAATCGAATAAAAAATACAATAAATCAAGCCGAAATGTGTAAAAGGCAAGTTAAGCTAGCCGTCAGTTGGTCATGCCACCATGCGGGCCAACTTCAAAATAAAAGCATACTAACCCTGCCTTTACGTGCTATGGGAAAGATGGACCTTACCTCACTTGGACACTCCTAATTACGACCGAGTTCTCTTTATGTGCTTTTGTTGTTGCGAAAAAATACACATTGCAGCTGACGTAGTCTTTGCTCGTAAAACCGAACAATGACGGGAAATAATGAGTTGTAAAGGACAGGACATTGAATTGTGCAGGCTACGTATTTGTGTAGAATCTAAAACAACCTGCTGGTGGATGACAGCACCCTTTTAAGTGTGAATATTTCTTGCCATTCACGAATCCTTCGACGTTCACGTGCAATTTTCTACTTGACGTGGTATTTACCATAATTCCGATACCACGTGAAGGCAGCGTAAGCTATTGCACGGCGTCAATGATCAAATCAAATAATCAAACAAATAAACTGTTGCTTTTAATTTGAGGTGCTAGACTTGGTTAAGGACTCCTTTCACTCGTAGTTGCCAAAATGCTCCTATACATGTTACATGATCTATGAGGTTTTTCAAGTTCATGTCTGAATCGCGATGCAGCTTAGAAATTTTTCCCACTGTACTATACTCTTATTGAGATTGTACTTATCTTGATCCGGCTTCAGCAGCAGCATCTTCCTCCAGAGGACTTAACATTGGTGGTTCCTGGCAGAATTTTGAAATGGCTCGCCGTTCAAAGGCGCGTAGTCGGTTCTTCCACAATAAGAGCAAAACCATCATCAGCTTGGTGCGCATGTAAAGCCCAACAAAACGGTGCCTCGTGAGATACAAACTAGCTCTGTTTAGTGTATGATACTCTTTAAAATGTTCATAGGTATCCATATGTCCATATTGGTCCTAGTAGTGCAAAAATGTATTGTTTCGAATGCTAGGACCCTTTTTACCTTTGTGCTGTGTGACTGAATTACAGTATGTGTGACACATTATTCCCACCATGTTAACACTGTATTTCTCCGGTTCAGGTACGTGGCTGAAGTCAGATGAGACGGTGTCCTTGAAGACAAAGAGAGCTGATTTTGTCGCCGCTTTGCTGCGTGGCCGCATGGTGGTAGCAGGTGGATTAGGTAAGACTGAAGAATGGTTTAAAAGCGATTACACCACGGTATTTTAAGACCTTCCAAAAGTTAACTGTAGGCATGTAATGATTAGATCTTACCTTTAACACCCTGGTGATGTAATTTTTTTTATGAAATATTAGGTGTTTTGCTGGTTATTCTTGTAATGCGCATGTAAAACGCCTGGTTCAGTAAACCCTGCCTCTCCCCGTGTGATTGCCGCACCCCGAGCAAGCCGACTGCAGTCTGCTGTTTGTAGCTCTGTGTCTGAGCTCTCCTCTGAGTATGCCACACAACTTGACGCAAGCCAATTCTTCAATAAACATTTGAAACAAAACGGCTCCTTGCCGCAAGAAATCGTGGAAAAGGAGAGGAGGAGTGAGAGAGAGAAAAAGAGAGAGGAAAGGAGGAGGAAAATATAAATAAACCTGGGCTGGTTTCGAACCAGTGACTTGCTGCTTACACAGCAAGCACACAGTCAAAAAAAAAAAAAAAAAAAGTTTCCGGAATTGAATATTATCTCGATTTGGATTACAAACGTTCACCGCTGTGTCTACCAACGGCATTCGCTTCTATACAAGGTAGGAGGCCGTGTTATGTTGTTGGTCTTCTGTTTACTTTCATGCTGAATGGTCACATTATGGTGTGTTTTGACTTTTATTAGTTGACATGTCCATTTATATCAATAATTTGTGAAGTGACATTCAAGGCGAGGAACTCAGGGTTATTTGAGGAAGGTTTCTGTCTTAACAAGACACGTTGCTAGTTAAAGTTGGATACAAAAAAAAAAAAAAAACATGTTGGCTAATGGCGCACTTGTAAAAATAATTTACTATTTTCATACACTTCTACGAGAATATTAACTTTTTTTTGCTGGTGAGAAATGAAAATAGAGACCCCAAGTAGGAGAAATCTTGGAGAGATTTCAAAAAAACATTTTTGTCCAAACGATCTATTTTTCTTATTTACGCAAAACCAATCTCTGTGACCCTTTTGTTGGAGCGGGTCAGATTTGGTTTTCTACTCTTTTTCATGAAATGTAATTATATGCATTTTTCCAAAGTTAAAGGTGCATTGCAGAAGTTGTCACTTTTTTTTTTTTTTTTTGACTCGCAACTGCCACCTAAAGCATAACTGGAGCCTCTGTGTCAAACTCATGCATGAGTACATGTATGGGGCCATTATTGTAGCAAACCATTTACAAATGTGTATTTCGTGTGTATTCCACAAATATGTAAAAAGAGTTGGTATCCGTAACCAAAATTACAAATGTGTAACGTGAATATACTGAAGTCACAAATGACCAAGATGATCAGATGATGCATTGTATTGTATTGCAATACTGTATTGATCACGTGATGGTACACAGACGTATATAATAAACTGGACTGCCACTCGCGGCTAAATTAAGAGAACAGCCATCTTGCATTGCCCCTGTTACTAAAATCTTGTTGTTTTAGTTGTTATTCTAGTTTTGTTTTCACTTGTGTGATTGCTCTGTTGTGATCTGATTAGGTCATGAGCCTTCTGCACTGGACACCGTGGAGGCTTTTCACCCGCTGAAGAAAAAGTGGGAGCGATTGGCTTCCATGACATTCCCCCGATGCTCGGCCTCCTCCATCGTCATCAGAGATCGACTTCTAGTGGTTGGCGGAGTCAACCAGGTACACTGGCTTGGTATACAGGCTTGTATGTAAAATGCACACTGCGCTAGATCTACAGTGGATGTTAAGACACTCATTTGGATGGAGATAGAAATTCTATACAAATACTGTGGGGAGCACAAAGTAAATATTATCTTCTACTGAGATTATTTTCCAATATGGTAACTGTAATTGTTAACTATTTTACTGCCACACTTTATCAAAAAAAAAAAACTTTAATACGTGATCCTTGAAAACGTTCTATTTCATCAAATTTCATCATTTTGAATTGT
Organism: Festucalex cinctus; assembly: GCF_051991245.1. NCBI lineage: Eukaryota > Metazoa > Chordata > Actinopteri > Syngnathiformes > Syngnathidae > Festucalex > Festucalex cinctus. The sequence continues at coordinate 6,078,273 of NC_135418.1, read as the reverse complement.
AAATTCATATACCAGCAAGCCCATTGAAAAGAGATACAATGCTGCCATCTGCTGGCCATAGTTAGTGAGTGTTTTTGATTCCACTACCCATTGACCAGGCAGCACTGCACTTGGACGTTGCACTGCCCATTCATAAGAAAAAAAAAATGTAGTTGACGTCATTTACCATTTATGGCGGCATATATATTGTGATTTTAGTTAGTTTAGTTTAGTTTATTCATTTTTTCCTTTCGGACACATTACAGTTTACATCAATCACATCACATCATTTGCAACATTGACATCCGAAAGAAGGGCTGACGGGTAGAAGCCGAAGCTTATTCGAGACCCGTCCCCATCGACCCATTACTATAACGCATCAATCATATACATTATTTAGAATAGTCATTGATTTTTATCGTTATCCATCCCATACTATTCCAAACACTGCTCGCTCAGTTCATCTTGAATGTCCGTGTGTAGATTGTGGCTAGTCCCAGTCATTTGGAACTGGTGAGTCGGTCCCCAGACGCCACCAGCAAGCCCACCCCGCCAGGCGAGCAGCCAAGGCAAGCGCAATTCTTCTCTTTCAGCAGTAGGGTCTTCGCTGACCTCGGATCAGCTTTCACGCATGTTGTGCTTTCCAGAAGAGTAGATCGGCTTGCATTCGGCCCATTGCTTTCAAGCAATTTCAGCACTCGATTCTGGTCAGGTATCACCACTGGTTGCTAGCATGTTGTGGATCTGATGACTCCTGTGCGCTGCCCAGCCTAGCTCACCCAGCAGAGCGGCCCACACCAGCTGCATTCCAGGAACCAGACCACCAACCCCCATTTTGCATATTGACAGCAGATTCATTGGAGCCACAATACAGCCTTATCATGTAGCCTTGACTGTTAGAACAAATGTCCAAACGGAATTCGAGCCAGACAATATTTAGATTCAAACGGGAACAGCAATACATGTTATCAATGCAGGTGTATAAACAAGAGTTAGCCTTGGCAAAGTCAGCACGTAATCATATACAACTCCAGCTTTGGGTAATTAGTGATGTTGTTGTTGTTGTGATATTGTGAATTACTGTTGTCTCTCAAGCGCTGCCAATTCCTCAGCTCCTTTCACGATTCGTGTTTTTAGTTGACCAGAGTTATCTTTAGTTTGAATAAAAATTCGGCAGTCTTTTGTCCACGTGCTTTCGATAAGTCCATTCTTTCTCATTTGTCGAGCCTTTTTGGCGATGTCAGCATTTCGTTTGGTGAGGTTTTCGTTGATGTAGACATGTTTCCCACGTAGCTTGTGACGGTCTCTCAGAAGAGCAATCTTTTTCTTTCTGTCAACAAACCTGATCAGAACTGCCGGTGGTCGTGTCCCTCCAGTTGGAAGCGAAAAGCACATCTGAATGTGCGCAGGATCAACAGTTAATCCCAAATCTCTGAGTTGAAGTGTCACTTGCTGTTCCACAGTCTCGTTCCCTGAATATTGGTCAGAATCTTCCGTGCTCGTGCTAGCCGCAGCTCTCAAAGGGCCACGGCGCGGCTTGATCTTGATACCGGTGACTATCACATCGTTGATACGAAGATTTTGTTTCAAATCATCCACTTTTTGTTCCAAGGCAACAATGCGTCGATCTTTTTCCTGTGTCGCTGTCTTCAATTGCTGTATTTCCTGAAGAAGTGGCTCAATGCTCTTCTTCATTTCAAGTAATTCGGCAACCATTCCACTGAGTTTTTTAAGAGAAGATTTTATCTCCTCAATCTCGTCAGCTCTTTTTCCGCCAGGCATTCTGCAACAATGTAGTTAAAAATCCCAATGCAAAAATCAACAAGTAGTTAGATTCACGAGCGAGTGCAGGAGCAAGTACAGATGCGTCCTTCCTCAACAGATGCGTCCTTGAATTGAATTTACTAATCGTTATTTAACGTTTTTGGTGGTCAAAGAGTTAAAGTGACCAACAGTTTGTCTGAACTTTTTACTTTTTATAACAGTTGCAGCAAGGCGCATAGTGAATATGTTTTGTTTTTTTAAGATGATGTACGCGTACGTGTGGATATGGTAGTCAGACTGAATGTTCTTTTAGGCTGGGAGTAAGTCAGTCAGATATAAAGACATTCTCAAAAAGCAAAGGTAAGCCATTTGCTTACCCAGATGTCAACCCACAAACAATTTAGTTGTATATTCGAGAGGTTGCAACTGCCTAATTTACTTTTACATTACTACAGTATCTGTAGTAGTGTAAGTACTTTTGCCACCTCCACTGTGTATGCCGTTTTTTAGGATGTGTCTATATTTGTTGTTCCTAGGTGCCCAGCTCGGCCCACGAGATTCTGTATGTCAAAGAAGAGGAGTATCTGTAGTCTGATCCAAAATGAAAGAAGCCCATCAGATGGAATATCCTCTTTGGTCACAGCAACACGGTGGTGAACTACTGTATTAGACAACACTGCCCCCTTTTGGGCTTTGATAACATTGCAACCCACGTTGAGGCACCATTGACATTTGACAGTAATGCAGATGACGCTCTTTTATATGCAATAAATTAGCTTTCTGAGGAAGTCATAGTAGCTCATGTTTTTACATTGTACGTTGTAGTGCAAAGGTTTTGTTGCTTATGCCTTGTAATGTGGAAACTATTATGAAGAGCTTGACACATTTATATTGTCGACACTCAGAAGTACATACATTTTTTTATCTTTATGTAATAGTTAATACATCATTATACTAAATAGATATTAATAATAATAAATCTGAGGCTAATGCTGGCGGTTTAATACATTTATTAATTAAGCACCATATTGATGCTGACATGTTTGCATTGTTCTGTTTTTTTGTTTTTTTTATGCAGCATGTAATGTAGTTTGTACTAAATGCACATTTTCAAGTTGCACAGTCTGACTACCGTATTACAGTATTTAAAATGTTAGGTGAACTTGCATTTGCACTAAAGCTGATATTTGTCATCAGTATTTCTGTTAGATCTACATCCCAAGGCTCGAAATAAGTGGTCCACATCGCAGTTTACGTGTCAGAATTTGCAATTTTCTCATTAATAAACTTTGACTCGCAGAACTGCGCCAAGACAAAAGTAGTGTTTTGTCTGCCAATCAAACAGAAGTGAACGCCAGCTTTCTCATCATTCGCTTCAAGGAGCCCACAGATTATTCTCAATTAAGAGACGGAATGTCAATTAGTGGGTGCAAGTGGCAAAGTATGCGCCACAGGGAGTGTCGGGGAGAAGCGAGAGAACATGCTTGTCTGCAAGGAAAACAAACAAGCAAACCATATTCTATGACATCAATGAAAGCGCCAGTAATGCAAGTGTTGCTGCTTGATGCTGGATGAACACTATGCATTGTAGCAATGTCAAAATATCCTGATAAAATATTCTCCAAAACGGGGCAGATATTTTCTGACAGGAAAAAAAATGGATTAGTTCCTCAAAGCTGAGGGACTTAACTATATGAAAGTTGCCTGGATGCTGTTAGCCACACCTTGTTTTTGTTTCACATATTTAAATGTATAAATTTGTTGGTTTTTTTTGGACAGATTAAGTGTTGTTTCATTTTAAAGCTACTAAACGCAGAAAATTTAATTTTGAATCACTACTGCCACCTTGACAACAAATGAAACTGCACCCTTCTTCACGTACACAATGCGTACATGACGTCACATCCGCACACAGAGAGTGGGAAATTCAAATCCGAATCCAGTCTAAAAAACTATTGGCCAGAGGCTTGCAGGAGTAACCATTGTGAACAGCTAAGCTATTAATTGGAAAATGTTTCAGTCATAAATGGTCAAATAAAAAGTAAATAAATATTTGGCCAAATTGTTGCAGTGAAAAGCTTTAAATGATTAAAAATGATTAAAGGTTTAACTAAAGATAGTATATAATAATAATAATAGCAATATTTTTAAAATACATTTTATAAAATTACATTAAAGCTGCTGATGTGATGTGTGCATTGACTTGTGTATGCAAAGAAGGCTGTGTGCAGTTTTATTTTTCGGCCACAGGTGGCAGTAGCAATTCAAAATAAAATTTTCTGCATTCAGCAGCTTTAAAACAAAGCTTTATTTAGCTTCACTTCTAGACAAGAAAATATAGTTTGGTGCTATATAAACAATGTGAATTTAAGAAACAAAATCTATTGATTCTAGAAAAAAGAAAAACAATTGTTCATTACCCTATGTTGTCACATTTTTATTGTTTAACAAAACCCTTTCTTCAATTCCTTGCAATTAACTTGCAAAAAAGATTGCTCTTCACAGTTAGAATGTTGCTCCTAAGATTCAGCCTTTGATACGCAAATCTGCTCAGCAGGAAAAAAAAAAAAAAAAGCAAATTATTTCAAGCCTTGCATACGTAAAAATCATGCTGTTATTGCCACGCCCCTCGGTGTTGTAACAGTGCACCTGTTTGAATGTTGGTATGTTTTTATAACTTGTGTAATAATATATTGCTTTTAGATAAGGGCATATATACAGTAAAGTGATTGTACATTTATTACCAAAGCAATACAACTGTCATTTTCTTTTCTGGTGATGCAACATGTTGAATCATGGATCAAATGAACACTCCTCTCAGGTTATGTCACTGATTTGGTTTTAGAGTTTCGAGATATTGCGATTGTTGTTATGTAAGTCAAATTTGGGTCTGTTGGCATGGGGTGCCTTCCATGGATGAGGGGCTCAGTGGGGTAAAAAAAAAAAATATGTAGCACAATTTGGCCCACTTCTTCAATTCTGCAAATTGAAAATACTAATTTCTCAGGCCTTTGTCAGTCGTCATCACTTTGGCCTCCTACTGCACCTCTATCCTTTGGTAAAGATGCTGAAGTGTAATCAAGCTTTACAGCGTATTGCAGTTATGTCCACTGGATGGCAGTGAAGACATGCATGAGTGAGATCCCCATCACTAGGTTGACGTAATGAAAATAAATCACACTGCCTGGCAATATATGTAATGCCAAGTACGTCCCTGCTCAATTGCCATGAGGCACCCACACACCCACGATGCCAAACTTTTAACAAAAGTACAAATAAAAATGTAGCATATTGTTTTTGTTCTTATTTGTCTATTAATGAGCAGGCTATTTTGGTAGATGGTTCAATCAGCGACAATAAATGTCTGTAAAATGGTTTCTCCCCCAAATCACAATTTAAAAAAATGCATTATAGTTATGTACATTGTTATATTGTTATTTTATTTATTATACATGTGTGTATAATCTCTCTCTCTCTCTCTCTCTCTCTCTCTCTCTCTCTCACTCTCTCTGTGGTAATAAAGAATAATTGGGTTCAAATAAATCATTTTAATGTACCTAGTGACGTGGTCTGTAATGCTTTAAAGAAAAGATAGCGAGAAAGCAAGGTAAGCCTCCGTTGCGTTCCTAAAGGGACAATGAATGCGTTTGCTGAAATGACGAGAGCACCTCGTGAATGGGGGAGCGTGACTCTCCCGATGCACGTTGTTTCTTTTGGAACTCTAAGAGGCTTACCTTGCTTTCTTGATAGACGTTTCACATTGCACGGCAGAGACCCACCGCCATCCTACGTCACTACGCACGGAATGCGCTGCGACGTAAATAGCATTGGCAGCGTACGCCCAAATAATGTTTCTACAAAGTGTATTAAAATGGAAATTATTTTTGAAAAAATGAATCTCATATTTATGTTAGTAACAACCAAATAAATAACAGAGCAAACTTGTCATGACAGTCGAGGTTCCTTTTAATGGTATTAAAGTTGGAATTGCAGTTGTAATGCAGTAATTACGATAAAATATTGTTTTTATATGTATTATAATAAAATTGCATGAGGCATTGTGTTCGCTAAAGCACGGGGCTGTTGTGTTTTGACGAGTTTACGGCCGACACCGTTGCAAATTGGAATTAAATAATTGCCATGTTGATGAGCCAACTCTTCCCCCGGCTTTGTTTCTTGTTCCTGAAACGAAAAAATGACTTCCTGAATTAGTCATAAAATGCAGAGAAATCTCCACTCTGTGTCGTCCTATCCCCGTTTCTCAGGCCCGGTCCTCAAGTACTCTCCAGCCTGTTTTCCATGTCTCTGAGCCAACACACCTGAGGATTGTTATCAGGCTTCATGCAAGCTTGCAGATTAGCTGACCGTTGGAGACACGGAAAACAGGCTGGATAGGGGTACTTGAGGACCGTGGTTAGCAGCCGTAGCGACACCACACTTGGAGTGATACTGCAGCAGAACCTGATGTGTATTGTGATGTGTATTGCGCCAAAGTATGATGGCAAATGCACGCTACGCTGTAGCCTGACGCAGAACTATAACTATGACTTTGTGCCCCTCGGTTGCACGTTCGCAACCCGGACCGGAAACAAACTGATGTGCAAAATCACTTCCCGCCTCTTCCGTGGCAAACATTCCCATTGCATGCTGGCACACAGTGAAGCACAAACAGTGAAGAGGGAAACATGTCGATGACGCATTGGCACAAAAGATTTCTTGGAGAGTTCCTTGTCCTTTTCCTTATGAGGGAAAGAGAGAGCAATCAGAGTCCTTCAGATGTGAAGTACATTTTACTCCGAGGCCTCTTGATAGCTTACTTGGCCCAAAATTGTGGGAAAAGTGCTGTCCTTGTGTCTTGGCCACAAAGCTTGATATCGGTGCCAGGCTCTTCCTCGGGGAAGACACCTGACTGCCAGAGAGATAGTGTGAGTGGGCAATTTCTTGGAGAGCCCGTAAACTTTCTGAGTGTGCAATTTATCACTTGTGTCACAGCCTGAAGATGTTTCTTTTGCTTCACTTTTACCTCTTCTTCTTCCCCTTTTTTAATGTGTCTCTTGACTTCTTTTTTTTCTGGATTGCCACTGAGCAAAGTAGTAGGTTGGCAAAGTACATGACACTCTGATATCAAGCCCGTTTTGTGTCTATCATGGCTGGCAGCATGCATGGCTGTGTGCTGCTGCTGCTCACTTTGCCATTTTTACACATCTGAATTTAAGATGGGTGTGTTGTGAGCCAAAGTCATCAGCATTGTTTACATCATCTGTAAAGAACATGTTTCGGTTAACATCTCCTTTAAGATCACGCTTGTTTCCTATTTGATACAAAAGTGCATCCCCAAGATAAATTGTATGTGCTATTCCATCCCTGTACAACCGGCGTCAGAGTTTGGTCCGTGTTGCTGACTGTAAATTGGATTTGTTTCCAGTGAGGGTTGGACAACGTTGCCCTTTCTCATGATACCTGTTCATAACATTTATGGACAGAATATCTCACTGCACGTTAATGTACCACAGCACAGTGGTCGAGACTCACTGTTGTAGAGGCTACTTATTGTGTAAATCAGGGGTGTCAAATATACGGCCCGCGGGTCGGATCAGGCCCGCAAAGGGGTTTAATCCGGCCCGCGAGACAATTTTGTAAAGTGCAAAAATAAATTGTAAAGTTGGACCAATTAATCAGCCAGCCACGATCAAATATATAAATTTGTAATTTCACAAGCAGTCCTCAGATGAGTAATGTAACTTGTACACGGAATCGCCCTGGAAGACATTATTTTACATACAACTTAAAGTCATGGTTTGTTTAAAAAAATGTTTTAAGTAAAACCTCCGCTGACGAACGCTTAAGCTCACGAACTTTTCGCTTCAAGAACATTAAATTCGCGAGCATATAGTCTCTGCTGACGAACTAGTTTTCGGCGGACGAACCAAATCACGCGGTCGAACAGCGCCACGGTGGCGGCCACGAGAAGCTGACGCACACTCACGGCGTCCCAGTTCGTCATCCCCTTTCTTTGAGTGCGGACGCGGTTTGTGTTTGATAGACATTTTGGACCATATTGAGTGTACTTTTGCTATTATGGGACCGAAAAAGACCCCACCACAGGCTATAGTGTTAAGCCTAATGCAGCGTTCTCACCAAAAGCGAGGGACGGCGATTCGGCGGCGCGTTTGCATTGTAGTCAATGGAGTTCGCGCCACTAAAAAAAGCGAAAGTGCTATCACGTACCTCAAAATAGGAGAAAATAGTGCCACGGCTGTTTAGTCCCAGGAAAGAAGTGAAAGTAGTTGGCGGTGCTCACTGTGTGTTGACTTGCTAAAGTGCTCCACTTCCTTGTTCACCAAGGGACACGCCTCCTCCGCTCCGGTGAGCACGAAAGCGCGAATGAGCGGCAACCGTTCCATAAACACTCTACGCGGTGAAACGCTCGCGAATGAAGCGTTCCAGTTCGCCTTTTCGGATTTGGTGAGAACGTAGCATAAGAAGACATTAAAGAAAATTACGATCAAGCAGAAGAAGGAGATCATTGAAAAACTCGAACGAGGTGTGCGTTTGTGTGACTTAGCGTCCCAGTACCAGTACGCTAAGTCTACCATTGCTACCATCCTTAAGAACTACCATCACAAAGGTAAATAAAATGACTTTATTATACAGTAGTTTATTGGTAGTAGTTTATTTTAGACAAGGGAAAAGGGACCGGGAGGCAGAGGAGGATGGGCGGGAGGAGGCGAGGAGGGAGAGGCGACGGGGGGGAGGAAGGGGGAGGGGAGAGGGAGCCACGGGGCACACCAGAGGCCCACCCGCCCCGAACCGCGCCGCCGGGCACGGAGCAGCGGACCGCGCCGGGACGGCGGCGCCCCGGGCACCAGGGAAAGCACCCCAACACCGTACCCCACAGGGGGCCCAGGGAGTGGCCAAGACGCAACCGCTACCGAGCAGACAACGGGGGGGCGGGGCAGAACCACCCCCGCCCGACCACGGGGGACGGCGTCAAGAAAATTGACTAATTAGCATGCAGTAACACCAAGTGTTGATGCTTAGTGCCCACTAGAAATAACTCTTAAGGAGTTAGTGGGTATAGTGTCGTATAGTGTGGTGTGCTCGAGCCCACTAGCAGCAACTAGGTTCCTGACTATATAAAAATAAAAACAATCAGATACAAAATACCAAATACAGAAGCAGCGAAAACAGAAGTTGTAACGATGTGGTGGCTCTCGTTAACAGGCAGAATCTTGGCAGGATTAAGTTGCCAAATTAAGATTAAAATATTCTATGTACATAGACCATATTTGTTTAAATCTTGATACTTGATTTTTATTTAAGGCAGAGATTTTTTCCATTGAGATATAATTTATTAGTAAGTTTAACCAGTGGTCGATATTTAGAGATTGTTTATTTTTCCAATTGACAAGGATTATTTTTTTAGCAATAGTAAGGGCTATAAATATAGATTGGGATTGTTTACATGGTAGCTCAGTTATTGTTAAATCACCTAGTAAACACAATCTTGGAGATAAAGGAAGCCTACAGTTTAATATATCAGCGAGCTTTTCCAAGATTTTAGTCCAGAAATGCAGCACTGGAGTACATGACCATAAAGCATGAAGATAAGTATCGGCAGTGTTTTGTGAGCACTGGAGACAAATGTCGGAGTCAGAGAGTCCCATTTTTTTCATCATATATTGTGTAATATATGTTCTATGAAGTATCTTATATTGGATAAGTTGCAAATTTGTCTGTTTGGTCATTTTAAATACATTTTCACAGATTTGGGTCCAAAAGTCTGGTTCCGGAACTATAGACAAGTCTTTTTCCCATTTTAAAGTCGGTAAATACGTTTTATTTGTGTATAAAAATAACATATATTTTTTATATTTTCTTTATTGTTGTTGGAGAAAGCTTTATAATATCTTTAGCTAAGACAGGCAGTTGGAGCGTATCCTGAAGTGTTGGGATTTGTTTCTTAACCATATTTTTAACTTGCAGATAATGTAAGAAATTTCCATTTTTTATTTCATATTTCTGGACCAAGTTTGTATACGATATAAACTTATTATCTGAGGAAAGATGATGAAGGTGTGTAATTCCTTTCTGCTCCCATAAGATTAAATGGAACGACTGATTATTAAGTTGAAAGTCGGGGTTATGCCAAATGGGAGAGAGCCCACGGGGCGCCAATTGGGAGTTTGTAATTTCTAATGCCTTCCACCAGGCAGTCAGGGTGGCGGCTATCATTGTCTTTTTAAAACAATTATGTCGTTTTATTGATTTTGTAATAAAGAGTAAATCTAACAGTCTAAGATTATTACAATCCTTCTGCTCCAATTCCAACCAACAGTTACCCCGGGTTTTCACCAGATGCGGTTGCGGTGCGGTTGCGGTGCGGTCCGGCGACGCAAGCAATTAGATTCCATTCATTGAATGGTGCAGTTTACACCGCTTGCGGGTGCGTTGCGTGTCGACTGCGGAAGGCCTGCGGCGTGCCTCAAGCCTTCCGCAAGGATAGACCTATTTTCTATTTTTGCCGGATGCCGCAGCGGTAGGCCTCCGGCAAATGGCAAGCTAGCACAAAACACATCGAGCGGGACAGGAAGACCGAGGCAGTTTCAAAATAAATTTCCGGTTACCTTTCAGAATAAAACACTCGCCAGCTCCTATTTCGCAAGTTTTTCAGCAAAACGTGACGTGGGCGTCGCCGGGCCATGTGCTCATTCACGGTTTAGACACCAGCGAACATGGACGACGAGAGGTTTATATTGGAGGTGGAAAACCACAAAATAATATATGACACGGCACATCCTTTTTATAAGGACTGTAATGTATTGTGAGTTTGATGTTCGCGATTGCTTGTTGTGCCCGTCTCGCTTGCCGTACTGAGCGGCAGCCGGACGCGGAAGACAGAAATAAAGAGTGGACCCGCACTGACCCGACTCTCGTTATTAATATACTTTACAAGGACAACCAAAAAAAGGATGCTGCATGGAATCTCATAGCAGAAGAAGAAGAAAAGGTTAAATCAAAAGAAGTCCACCTCTCTTTCTGCTTCTCTGTTGAGCACAGACTTTCTGTATGTTTGTCGTTGTGAAATGCCACATGATCGCGCGCGCGCGGTCCCGCGAGACACGTTGGGAGGTGGGCGGCGACGGAGCTGCCGGACCGCAGCTGTGCGGAGCCGGTGTGGATTGACAAAAAAATTGACCCGTCCGGAGCACGCAGTCAAGACGCACCGCAACCGCACCGCAACCGCATCCGGTGAAAACCCGGGGTTAGTATCTCTGTTGGGTTGTGTCCATAGCACAAGATATTGTAGTTGATTAGCTATATAATAGTACATAAAGTTTGGTGCCTCTAAACCTCCTTTAGATTTACTTTCCTGAAGAGTAGATAGACTAATTTTGGCTTTTTTTTTATTCCAATAGAATTTTATGATAGCAGAGTCCAGCGATTGGAACCAGTTAGACGTAGGTTTAAATGGAATCATTGAAAATAAATAATTAATCTTTGGTAAAACTTTCATTTTTATAGTAGCTATCCGTCCTATTAAAGAGATCGGAAGATTATTCCAGCGCTCCAGATCACTACGGATACTATCCAAAAATGGTAAAAAATTTAAAGAAGTTAATTCAGTTAACTCTGGTGAAATTTTAACACCTAAGTATTTTAAATTACCTGTAGGAAAGGAGTAGTGTGGATCCTGACTTGTAGGATTCCATGAATTTTCTGTGATAGGTAATAATGTTGATTTTGTCCAGTTAACACATTCACTGCCATAGACGGTATTAGATGTCAAAGATTTTTTTTTCCCCCCTGGACTGGCAGTGAATGAGTTAATAGAGTAATCTGATAAGTGAGAGAATTTAGTTATTAAGTTAAATGCTTCCCCTAGCGAGATAGCAGGTTCTTCTAAATAGAGTAGTATATCATCGGCATATAGATTAATTTTATGTTCTATTGTCCCGGAGTGGATTCCTTGGATCCGTCTATCCTGACGTATAGCTAATGCAAGCGGCTCAATAAATATAGCAAATAATAAAGGAGACATTGGGCACCCTTGTCTTGTTCCCCTTTGTAGAGTAAAACTCTGTGATGTAATCCCATTAGTAGTAACTGTAGCTTTAGGAGAATCATATAATATTGAGACCCATTGAATGAATGACTCCCCGAAGCCGAATTTATTTAAGACAGCAAAGAGGAAGGACCAGTTAACTTTATCGAAGGCTTTTTCTGCATCCAGCGAAATAACAACTGCCTTTTTATCATACCGCTGTGACATACTAATCAAGTTAAAGAGCCTCCTAATATTATTAGTAGAATGACGACCTTTAATAAAACCTGTTTGATCGCTATGAATAATTGTCGAGATTACTGTCTCTAGTCGAGATGCCAAGGCCTTAGCGATAATTTTAATATCGGTATTAATTAGTGATATCGGTCGGTAACTTGACGGGAGGGTGGGGTCTTTTTCTGGCTTTAATAAAAGTTTAATTGCTGCTATATTCATATCTTGACGTATATCACCCTTACTTTTAATTTCAGTTACTAATCTTAGAAATAATGGAGCAAACATTAACCAGAAATGTTAAAAAAATATAGCCGGATAGCCGTCTGGACCAGGTGCTCTGCCATTAGGCATACTGTCTAAAGCACGATACAACTCATCTATATTAAGCGGGGCATCTAGAATATCTTTATGTTCAATAGATAACTGAGGTATATTTAAGCTATTTAGGAATACCTCAATATGTTCAGGGTTAGGTCTATTAATTTCTGATAGGTCTATAGATTTCGATAATAGTTATAAAAAATATGGTTAATTTCTTCTGGTGATTGTGTGCATTCACCATTTATATCTTTAATAGCCGTTATAAGAGATTTTTCCCGATTCCGTTGAAGTTGATTTGCCAGGAATTTACCTGATTTATTGTTATGTTCAAAATTATTATATCTCAACTGTTGTATTATAAACTCTGTCTTTTTAGATAACATGTTATCTAACTGTATTTTTATATTCTGTAGTTCTATCCATATTTGATTATTTGGGTTTAATGCATATTCATCCGTTAGTTGTTTAATTTTATCTTCCAGGTATTTTTCTAATTTTTGATCCTGTTTCTTTTTATAAGTTGAATATGATATAATTTTCCCTCTAATTACCGCTTTCCCTGCTTCCCAGAGAAGAGATGGAGATATATTTGGAGAGTCATTTATTTCCAAAAAATCTGCCCACTCCCTTCTAATAATTTTATCAAACTCTACGTCTTTCAGTAATGAGATGTTAAAACGCCATATCGGGGGAAGTTTAAAGGTAGAGTCAATTTGTAGAGTGAGGGAGACTGGTGCATGATCACTTATAATTATAGAATGTATTTTTATAGCAGTTTTATCAACAATAGAATTATTTGTAAGGAAAAAATCAATTCTTGAGAATGATCGGTGCACCGCAGAGAAGAAAGTAAATTCCTTCTTAGTTGGGTTTTGAAGTCTCCAGCCATCGCTGAGGCCAAAATCCTCCATATATTCATCTATTACTTTAGCGGATCGTAATCGCCTTGTATATATCGTATTATTAGAACGATCTATTAACGGGTTTAAGACCGTGTTAAAATCACCTCCAATAATAATAGTAGAATTTGTTGCTAAATCGAGTAACCGAGAGAAAAATTCATGGAAAAAATCCGGGTCATCATTATTTGGGGCTTATAAATTACCAATTGTATATACTTTATTAAATATAGTTACCTGGATAATAATATATCGGCCCTCTAAATCTGTTACTATATTATTTAGAGTAAAGAATAAATTCTTATGTATAAGTATAGAGACACCTCTTTGTCTACTATTATAGGAGGCAGAGTAAACTTGACTAAAATTTTTATCTATAAATAATTTTTCTTCTGATTTTTGTAAGTGGGTTTCTTGTAGGAGACAAATATCTGCCTTAAATTTTGAGAGATGGTCTAAAATTTTTATTCTTTTTGCCTGGGAGCGAGCGCCACACACATTCCAGGAGACCAGAACTAATTTCTGCATACAAGCAATATAGACTCAGTCTTATGTATACATCTATATAAGCTGCTTATTAATATTAACATATTGTAGGATAGCAAAAGAGTAATTAGGCAATTTATATAATTTATATAAAGAGAGAGATAGCAAGTAGATAAGTATAATAGTGAAGAAACGAGGGGGGAAGTGAGTGTGAAGGAAATCTGTGGGGGATTCAACATAACAATACACCAGTAAATAGTGACCTAAGCGAGATTATTATTATTATTATTATTATTTTTTTAAGAATATTTTTTATATTATTATTATTATTATTATTATTATTATTATTATTATTATTATTATTATTATTATTATTATTATTATATAGCCTATACATGATATGAATTCATATTCTCAGTTTCGTAACCCATTATCCATACATATACATACATATACATACACATATATATACATACACATACATATACATACGTCAAATAATCACACAATACTCGGCTCTACCAATTATCAGTTAGAACAGCCAAGGGGTCGAGGTTGGGTTTCGGAATAGCTGGCCGTCGATATATAATTTATTTATTTATAATTTATTCATTATAGGAAACAGTACTTTTCGCCGCTCGTTTATCTCTCTTGGGAATTGATCATTCATCCCGAAAGATGTTCCTTTGAGCTCCCGTCCTTTACTTTTTACCAATTCTTTATGTTTAAAATGTTCGAACTTAGCAATAATAGGACGGGGCTTATTGCCCTTACGAGCTCCGAGCCGGTGTACACGGTGAAAAGAGATATTATTTACCAGGGGTGTGAATTGCCTAGTACCTGACGATTCGATTCGTATCACGATTCACAGGTCACGATTCGATTCGATACCGATTAATCCCGATACGAATTTATAAGTCGATTGTTGCGATTTTTTTTCATTCAAATTTAGAAAATACTAATCAGTAAGCTTGTAGAGTGTAAGATTTATATGAAAATGTATTATTTATTTATCTGAAATTTCAGTCTTATAGAGGTTGTAATCTGTTTCATGTTTGAACAGCATTAAAATAAAATATTAAGGCTTAATGTTCCGTTCATATAACATTCTTCCATGCTCAAGGTGTGAATCCTAAAAAAAAAAATAAAAAAAAATAAAAAAAAATCGATTCTGCCCTTTTTGAATCGATTCGAGAATCGCGCGATGTAGTATCGCGATATATCGCCGAATCGATTTTTTTTAACACCCCTATTATTTACCGTCTCCTGAGGGAGCTTTAGCGATAATGTCATAATTTTTTTTATCTCGCTCTCTGGATTATCTGGGGTATTTTCGGATATACCTGAAAATATTAGATTTTCCCGCATACTACGGGATTGAACATCTAAGACCGTTTCCTTTAGCATTTTATTTTCCTTTTTAATCGTCTCCAACTCGGCTGTGACAGCGACGAGAGAGGAGCGTAGCTCGGAATTATCTCGTTGGAGATCGCTTACCTGTTGGCTAACGAATTCCAAACTTGCCTTTAATTCTTTGACGTCCTCGCGGATAAGACAGAGGACGTCAAGTTTTTTATTTATGGAATCCAGCATACTCACCGATACGTCGGCGGTTACTAAATCGTCCGTATCTGTTGACGAGTCATTTTTCCTTTTTTTCGAAGGATTATCACGACTAGCCGCCAGATCATCCATCACGCAGCTATAAAAATAATCGTCAATAAAGCGTTCGAGGTCGTCCACACTGGATAATATTTCCGATCTTTCTTAGAAAAGAAAAAAATCGAATTTATCTAATCGTTAAATTCGGGTTTAATTAGAAATATAAACCTAATTCTATTTTAGCAGCAGGACGCCGCCATGTTAGATTTTCCCAGTCTCGCTACCGGTCTCGCGATAGTCACAGCATTTCGCGATAGCTCCCGCCTCTCGCGATAGCTCCCGCTAAAATAGCTAAAATAAGATAAAATTCTTCCAAATCCTTTTTGGGCTTGCACAGTGGTGTCCAAACTACGGCCCGGGGGCCATTTGCGGCCCGCCGTCCATTTTTCAGTGGCCCGCGACATATGCTAAAAATGGCATTTGACTCAGTTCAAATAAAATAAACAAAACAAAAATGTTTGTAGATGGTCACAGTAAGAAGGGAGGGTATCGAAAAAACAGGTGCCATAAAGGCTCTTTTAGTTAACTAAAACTAATGAAAAAACTAAAATTCATTAAACAATATTGTTACCGAAATGAAATAAAATAAAAACGAAAATGCTTTTTAAAAAAAGAAAACGAACTGAAACTACATTTTATGTTTACAAAATTAACTAAACCTACGTTTTAGTCTTTGGTAATTAATTTAATGCATCAGACTTTGGGTATGATTTCAAATCTGATTTTTAGTAGATTTATTTTGATATAACCGGAATAATGACGTTTAAAAGTATGTCATCTAGCAGCAGCCAATAGAAAAGCACCTTCAGATGTCGTTGCGCCCATGCTGTTTTTTTTTTTTAATATTGCGCACAATACACGTTTAAAAACACAAAAAAACTAATACTAATACTTAAACGAACAAACTAAACTAAAACTAAGCATTTTTAGAAGAATAAAACTAATAAAAACTAACAGAACCACCCTGAATATGAATAAAAACTAGCTAAAATAAAAAATTCCAAAACCATAATAACCCTACTGCCATATTACAAATAAATTGGTTTATATACTGTAGCATTTTTCTAAATATGTACAATTTTTAGGACTAAACACAATTTCTCTTCATAACATTATGTGGCCCTTGCGTCCTTCTGATTTTCTCTATGTGGCCCTCAAATGAAAAGGTTTGGACACCCCTGTCATAGACCAACAAAAACGTGTTAAACACAACACAAATTCAATTACTGGTAACACAAATACATATGATAAGGGTTAACGTCCTTATAACGTCATTAACTGCGCCACACAATGCATTCTGGGATCTATATATATGCAAAACGGGTAGACTTAACACATCCGGAACTTATACAGGCAAAGTGTTGCCGTGTTTCATTTGCATTCGTATTATTTTTTGAAACAATAGATTACAGTTGAGTTCCGTAATTTAGGGCTGGCCCAAAAATCGCAAAAATCTGCGTATAATTGACGGCAATTGTTTTTAAGTTATATACCATTATTTTACTCATCCGGCCCACTTAGTAATATATTTTCTTCCATGCGGCCCCTGAGCTAATATGAGTTTGACACCCCTGGTAAATGTAAGTGTGCATACAGGGTAATACAACAATCATGCCATGTGCAGACATCATGTACGTATATTTGCCATGTACTGGAAACAATGACTGTGGTATACGTTTTTTTTTGTTTTGTTTTGTTTTTTCCAGGTGATGATCTAAGTTAATTACAGCAAACAAAAGACCAGGATTTGATCATGCTCAAAATGTGATTTGATTGTAATAAACTAAACAAAATGTACATTATTTGGAAATTACATAAAAGACACTCAGATGCATAAAATGGGTGCAGGAGATTAAATTTGTCAGTGTTATAATTGATGAGAAATTCAAAATAACAAAAAATATTGCCGTCATTAACAACATCAAGGACAGACTTGATTATCAATCCCTCCACACACCAAACTTGTCATGGTTCGGTTCTCAGCCCTGTTGTGCTTTTGTTTTTTCAGTGCCTGTAACGAGGGGGGCGTTCCCCAGCGCCGCACCTGCAACATGTTTGCAATCAAGACTTTAAAAGGACTCCGAGCAGCACAGCCAGCTGTCGGATTATTATTTGCTCACCATTGTGTCCAAGTGTTCTCCGCGTTCCCATGTTGGTAATATTCTTGAATCTGTTTTGTTCCTCGGTTAGTTGTATTCACGTGATTGTATCCGCGTCGCCTTTTGTTGTTAATTCTGTCTTTGTTTGGTTCCGTGTCATATTTCGTATAGTCCTTGCCGGGTGCAAGTGTTTTATGTTATTCTATTCCGTCCTTGCCTTTTGCAAGTGTTTGTGTTACATTCGTGCTCCTTGCCTTTTGCAAGTGTTTTCTGTTACCTTCGTGTTCCTTGCTGTTTGCAAGCGCTTTTTGTACTCCTCGTTGACTTGCCTGCGAGCAAGCTTGATTATTCGGTTTGCCAAAGAAATAAATCGAGATTGTTTTCCTCCTCTGAGCCTGCATTTCTGGGATCTGTTTTTCATCGACTCTGCTGAGTCGTTACAGAATAATCCGACCATGGATCCTGCAGACTCAGAGAAGGTGAGAAAGGCGTTGGCCAGCCAGGGGCAACGGGTCGGGCAAACCGAAACTGCATTAGCCGGTCTCCAGGAGGTGGTGGGCAGGCTTGCTCACCGGTGTGAGGAGTTGTTTGCTAGGCTCCTGCAGTTCGGTTCTCGCGAGGTGCCAAACCCGGAACTTCCGCGAACAGACACAGCCACGTCGGCACTCCCGGTTACACCTAGGGAACCCGTTTTGCCCCACCCGTCACGTTATGATGGACAGCCTGGAGGTTGCGGTCAGTTTCTGCATCAGTGTTCTCTTGTTTTCGACCAGCAACCGTATACCTATGCTCATGATCAGTCCAAAATAGCCTTTATTATGAGTCTCCTGTCTGGTCAAGCCGCTACGTGGGCGATGGTGGTGAGCAACTCTCGACCGGACCTTCGGTCCTCTTTCCCGAATTTTGTTTCTGAATTTCAACGTGTGTTTGACCATCCTGTCAAAGGGAGAGAGGCCGGAGGTCGGTTGTTAGATTTAGTTCAAGGGGAAAGGTCTGTCGCTGATTACTCAATCATGTTTCGTATTTTGGCCGCGGAGAGCGGATTTGAGGACTGTGCGTTGCGTAGTATATTTCGTCGTGGGCTGAATACCTCACTCAAGGATGAACTGGCGGTCCGCGACGACACGAGTACTCTCGAAGGACTTATTGCTCTTACCATCCGTTTGGATAACCGTTTACGGGAAAGACACCGAGAGCGTGCTTGTGAGCAGCATGTGCGGGCCGCCGACAGCCGCATGTCCGGACTCTTCATCCCCAAAGACGCGGAAGCGCGCTCACTTCCGAGCTCCCCAGCCGACATGGGGGAGTCCATGCCGACCCGAGGGGGACGCCTGCACCCCGAGGAGCGGCGTCGTCGGTGGCTCGTGGGAGCCTGCCTCTACTGCGGTCAACCAGGGCATCGGATGGCTTCATGCCCAGCGAGACCTCCACGCCGGACGCGACCGACTACCCGACTGGGAGGCCAAGCGACCGAGGCCGAGGGGACCGGAATGGACGCAAAGCAGGGTGAGCACAAACCGGGGGGATCCGAACCATGCCCACCAAATAGGTCGAACAGCAAAAATAAACGGCTAGAATTGGCGGGGGAGTTGTCAGGCTTCGGAGCGAACCTTAGGATTACCGCTCTTATTGATTCGGGTGCTGACGATTGCTTCGTGGATCCGTGTGTGGTAGAGGCGTTAGGAAGCCCGGTGGAACCCTTAGAGAAGGTTAAGGAGGTTTTTGACCTCGATGGGCGTCTTCTGGCGCAGGTTCGGCATACTACCGGTCCACTCATCCTGAGACTTTCAGGGAATCACGTTGAGAGAAGGAGTTTTTTCATTATGCCTTCCCGTGGTTAAAAACTCATAATCCCGATATTGATTGGGAGAAACCTGCCCTAGAGAACTGGAGTCCCTTCTGCCATGCTCATTGTTTGAAGTCGGCAGAGGGGGCTACCACCGTACTTGTTAGCCCAGCTCCAGAATATATTTGCCTCGATCATGTCCCGGAAGAATACCATGATTTAAGTAAAGTCTTCAGTAAAGACCGCGCACAGGCGTTGCCGCCCCATAGGCCGTATGATTGTGCTATAGAGCTGATCCCAAATGCACCCTTGCCGAGTTCACGCCTTTATCAGGTGTCCCAGCCTGAACAGGAAGCCCTTCGGGAATATATCTCAAGTTCGCTAGCAACCGGTCAGATCCGACCTTCAAAATCACCTGTGGGGGCGGGGTTTTTTTTTATTGAGAAAAAGGATAAGACCCTCCGACCGTGTGTAGATTATCGAGGGCTGAACGACATCACGGTGAAAAATAAATACCCGCTTCCCCTATTAGATTCGGCTTTCGCTCCGTTGCAGTCCGCCCGAGTGTTTACTAAACTTGACCTGCGAAGTGCCTACCACCTGGTTCGGATACGGGAAGGGGATGAGTGGAAGACCGCCTTCAAGACTCCCCTCGGGCATTTCGAATACCGCGTGATGCCATTCGGCCTAACTAATGCCCCTGCAGTATTCCAATGTTTGATTAATGATGTCCTCAGGGATATGCTGAACGTCTTTTGTTTCGTCTATTTGGACGATATCTTAATATTTTCGCGCGAGTTGCATGAGCACCGGCAACATGTCCGTTTGGTTCTCCAGCGCCTCTTAGAGAACCGACTCTACGTTAAGGCTGAAAAGTGTGAGTTCCATTCTAGGTTTGTTCAATTCCTGGGCTTTATAATCGAGGGGGGGCAACTGAGAGCTGATCCGGTTAAGACTCAGGCCGTGGTTGATTGGCCGAGCCCCAAGACTCGAAAACAGCTGCAACGGTTTTTGGGCTTCGCCAATTTTTATCGCCGATTTATCAGGAATTATAGTTTACGGGCCGCACCTCTTACTAAATTGACTTCGAGTAAAATTCCTTTTAGGTGGACACCTAGCGCAGAAGGTGCGTTCAATGTACTCAAACAGTTGTTTGTAAACCCGCCGGTATTGACCCACCCTAACACAGAGTTTCCATTTGTGGTCGAGGTTGACTCGTCGGATTCAGGAGTGGGGGCGGTCCTGTCCCAGCGGTCGCCAGAAGACGGGAAGCTCCATCCCTGCGCCTTCTTCTCCAGACGACTGAGCCCCGCAGAGGCCAACTATGACGTCGGAAATCGGGAACTGCTGGCGATTGTCATGGCACTACAGGAATGGAGACACTGGCTGGAGGGCGCCAAGGAACCCTTTAAGGTACTCACCGACCACAAGAACCTGGCATATCTCCGGACCGCCAAGAGACTGAACTCACGACAAGCACGTTGGGCCTTGCTCTTCACCCGGTTCAACTTCGTTGTGGCCTACCGCCAGGGGTCACGGAACCAAAAGTCAGACGCGTTGTCTCGGATGCATGACGCGGCTACTCCCGAGGCTGGGACGGAACCAGTCCTGCCTGAACATTGCTTTGTGGGCGCCTTGCGTTGGGAGGTCGAAAGAAGGGTCACAGAGGCTCTGGAGGGAGTAGCAATTCCTGGTGATTGTCCAGCCGAGAGACTATTCGTCCCTGACCCGTTGCGTGCAGAGGTTCTTCAATGGGGTCATAACTCTAAAGTCGCCTGTCATCCAGGAATTAACAGAACCCTTGCCCTCATAAGCCAACGATTCTGGTGGCCCGACATGAGAAAAGACATTACGGATTACGTCAAGGCTTGCGCCGCTTGTGCGTGCGGGAAATCCTCCCACCAGCCTCCTGTGGGCCTGCTTCGGCCACTACCCATTCCATCGCGGCCGTGGTCCCACATCTCCCTGGACTTCATCACTGGCCTCCCTAGGTCGAGAGGTAACACTGTGATTATGACCGTGGTAGACCGATTCTCCAAATTGACTCACTTCGTAGCTCTCTCCAAACTACCGTCGTCATGGGAGACAGCACAACTCCTCACCCGTCACGTGTTCAGGCTTCACGGAATACCGATGGACTTAGTATCAGACAGTGGGCCGCAGTTCATCTCCCAGGTCTGGAAAAAGTTTTGTAAACTGCTGGGAGCCACAGCCAGCTTATCGTCTGGGTATCACCCTCAGACTAACAGCCAGACGGAGAGGGCCAACCAGGACCTTGAAGCGGCCCTCCGATGTGTTTGCCTACACAACCCCGAATCCTGGTCCACGCACCTACCATGGATCGAGTACGCCACCAACACCCTGCCGTCATCGGCGACTGGACGCTCACCTTTTATGGCGGCCTATGGCTATCAGCCACCCCTGTTCCCGTCACAGGAAGGTCCCATTGAACTGCCCACGATTCAGCATCATCTTCGGCGGGCCCACAAAGTGTGGCGGGAAACCCGAGCCGCGTTGTCCCGCACGGCGGCCCGCAACAAAGAGATCGCGGATCGCCGGCGGCGTCCGGAACCCTCCTACCAGCTAGGAGACAAGGTCTGGCTCTCTTCCCGGGACATGCACCTTGCTGGGTGCTCCAAGAAGTTGGGTCCGCGTTACATTGGACCTTTCGAGATTCTCTCAATCATTAATCCTGTTACAGTGAAGCTCAGACTACCGGCCTCGCTCAAGGTACATCCGGTGTTCCACGTCTCCCTCCTCAAGCCAGAGACCCCCAGCCCTCTGCATCCTCCTGCGCCAGCTCCGCCTCCTCCCCGCTTGGTCGACGGGGATCCTGTCTACACGGTCAAAGAAATCTTGGACTCGAGGCGCAGGGGCCGGGGCTTCCAGTACCTGGTCGACTGGGAGGGCTACGGACCTGAAGAGCGGCAGTGGGTCCCCCGCTCCTGGATCCTGGACCCGTCATTGCTCGACACCTTCCATGCTGCTCACCCAGATAAGCCAGGTGGTCCGCCAAGGGGCGTCCGTTAAGGGGGGGGTACTGTCATGGTTCGGTTCTCAGCCCTGTTGTGCTTTTGTTTTTTCAGTGCCTGTAACGAGGGGGGCGTTCCCCAGCGCCGCACCTGCAACATGTTTGCAATCAAGACTTTAAAAGGACTCCGAGCAGCACAGCCAGCTGTCGGATTATTATTTGCTCACCATTGTGTCCAAGTGTTCTCCGCGTTCCCATGTTGGTAATATTCTTGAATCTGTTTTGTTCCTCGGTTAGTTGTATTCACGTGATTGTATCCGCGTCGCCTTTTGTTGTTAATTCTGTCTTTGTTTGGTTCCGTGTCATATTTCGTATAGTCCTTGCCGGGTGCAAGTGTTTTATGTTATTCTATTCCGTCCTTGCCTTTTGCAAGTGTTTGTGTTACATTCGTGCTCCTTGCCTTTTGCAAGTGTTTGTGTTACATTCGTGCTCCTTGCCTTTTGCAAGTGTTTTCTGTTACCTTCGTGTTCCTTGCTGTTTGCAAGCGCTTTTTGTACTCCTCGTTGACTTGCCTGCGAGCAAGCTTGATTACTCGGTTTGCCGAAGAAATAAATCGAGATAGTTTTCCTCCTCTGAGCCTGCATTTCTGGGATCTGTTTTTCATCGACTCTGCTGAGTCGTTACAAAACTGTTCCCGGGTTTTACCACATTCATCAGTTTGTCGAGGTTTTGAGAAAACACTACAATAACTCATTTTTGTCATTAATCCTTCTACAAAAAAATTAAATAAATCATATCATAGGACTGCGATTGGCTGGGAATCAGTCCAGGGTGTCCCCCGCCTGCTGCCCAAAGCCAGCTAAGATAGGCTCCAGCACCCCCCCGTGACCCTTGTGAGGAATAAGCGGTCAAGAAAATGGATGGATGGACATCATAGGATACAACACACCAATTTGCTTTTCATAAAATGAAATATATTCAAATGTACAGATATTGTGTCATTTCAAACTGCACAACTAATGTACAAGGTAAAACAGCACACCGGGAAAACATTCAAAATCAATTTCAGAGTTATGATTTAAGGGGTCAACACAATTTAAAAGTATTGAACATATGGACAACTAGGAAAAGCTTTTGCTTGTCAATTTGTGGTGTGAACTTGTGAAGTAGCATAAGCTAGGAATTAAAACAATTCATTTCAAAGAAATGTATAAAAATATGTTGCACATAAGTGTATGTTGTGATGAAAAAATAGATGTGAGGTGTGTATTTATAATGAAGAACAATTGGATATGAAGGGTATGCGGGCAAAAGTGTATGTAGTATGTACGATGTTTATATGTGAGGTGTATGTATGTTATATTTTTACAACGTATGTATTTAGGTCTACAATTTTTGATTATCTAATTTGTGAACCTAAGAGTAGGATTAAAATAAGATAAAATTCTTCCTAATCCTTTTTGGGCTAGCACAGTGGTGTCCAAACTACAGCCCGGGGACCACTTGCGGCCCGCCGTCCATTTTTCAGTATTCCGCGACAATGCTAAAAATGGCATTTGACTCAGTTCAAATAAAATAAACAAAACAAAAATGTTTGGAGATGGTCAAAGTAAGAAGGGAGGGTATCGAAAAACAGGTGCCATTAAAGGTTATTTTCATTAACTAAAACTAATGAAAAAAGTACAATTCAAAAAACAATATTGTTACAAAATAAAATAAAAACAAAAATGCTTTTTAAAAAACGAAAACTAACTGAAACTACATTTTATGTTTGCAAAATTAACTAAAACTAACTATAATTATAGCAAACATGTCCTTCGTTTTAGTCTTTGGTAATTAATTTAATGCATGAGCCTTTGTGGATGATTTTAAAATGCGATTTTTAGTAGATTTGTTTTGATATAAACCGGAATAATGACGTTTCAAAGTATGTCACACAGAAGTGACGTCATCTAGCAGCAGCCAATAGAAAAGCACCAAAAGATGACATGCCACCCATGGTGTTTTTTAAATATTGCAATAATTGTAATACACAGTTTAAAAAAACAACAACAACACAACTAATACTAATACCGAAACTAACAAACTAAACTAAAACTAGGCATTTTTTAAAGAACTAAACTAATAAAAACTAACAAATGAAAAATTCCAAAACTATAATTACCCTACTACCATATTACAAATATATTGGTTTATATACTGTAGCTTTTTACTAAATATGCAAAAGCACAAATAAATTATTTGTGCAAATTTTAGGACTAAACACAATTTCTCTTCATAACATTATGTGGCCCTTGCGTCCTTCTGATTTTCTGTATGTGGCCCTCAAATGAAAAAGTTTGGACACGCCTGGGCTAGCAGTACATGTTGTTTTCATTTGGAATATTTATATTGTTGTTGTTGTTTTTTTTTTTTTTTTGTATTGCATATCCAAAATACATTTAAAATTTCAAACATAATTGTTGTACCATGTATAGGAAATATCAGAGTCGCACATAATTCAACAAAAAATGGTGTGTGCTACAAGATTTTAGTCACAGCTTCAATGATTAAAAAACAAACAAATAAACAAACAAACAAATAAATAAATAAATAAATAAATAATACAATTTTGTTGTGAAGAAATACAGGTACAAGAAAACAAGCTGTGAGGGTTTTCAACATGAGAATATGCTTCTTCCAGTCTGTACATGTGTCCTCTTTGCTCTGCACTCTGTATAGGGAACAAAGTGTTGAATTACAGGAAGTGTGACACTCCGTTCTTTGCTTCCTGCAAAATATCACAACTGTTTACCTGAGCCTCACGGAATTCCATGAAGTCCTCTGTATCTGGGATTTCTCTGGATGGACGTCAGATCTTCTTTATAGGTTCCTTCATAGATATCTGACTGGCGTTTCATATAGCTTTCACTTTCATCTCTGTAGAAAAAGATTCAGGTTTCATTGTGTCACAGTCACACAATAGCCACAATAATATGCTCTGTTGTGCTTTCAGATGCTGGATTTGCACACAGTTTACAGTTTTTAGTTCCCCCGGTGAAACCTACGTACGTACTCAAGACGTTTGCCCATGATGGTCTGAAGAAACTTCCGGGCAGATATTTGGCCCAACACTTTCCTGTAACTGTTTGTAAAGATGGCATCAGCATGGCGGCCCAAGCTAAAATAAGACAAAATACAAAAATAAAGAAAGAAAAATCGACAGATTACCTAGATGGCTACAGTATGATGCAAACTCTACTCACATCAATTAAGAAATGACAATAACCTCTTTGACTTCAGGCGTAACTTGCTAATGCTAAGTGTGCCGGACTGACAGAGAATTGAGAAAATAGCATTTTGATTAAGCATTGATATGGAGGGGTCCAATTTAAGTGAGGATAAACCAAGGAAACTGCAACAGTTGATGAGCACAATATTAACAGCTGTCAGGACAGACTCAGGGGTGTCCAAACTTTTTCATTTGAGGGCCACAATCAAAATCAGAAGGACGCAAGGGCCACATAATGTTATGAAGAGAAATTGTGTTTAGTCCTAAAAAATGTACAAATAATTTATTTGTGCTTTGCATATTTAGAAAAATGCTACAGTACAGTATATAAACCAATTTGTAATAT
Source organism: Festucalex cinctus (assembly GCF_051991245.1). NCBI lineage: Eukaryota > Metazoa > Chordata > Actinopteri > Syngnathiformes > Syngnathidae > Festucalex > Festucalex cinctus. Next base: position 6,052,407 of record NC_135418.1, on the reverse strand, counting down.
GGCAGTAGGGTTATTATATTTTTTGAATTTTTCATTTTACTTAGTTTTTATTAGTTTTCAGGGTGGTTCTGTTAGTTTTTATTAGTTTAGTTCTTTTAAAAAAATGCTTAGTTATAGTTTAGTTTGTTAGTTTCAGTATTAGTATTAGTTTTTGTTGTTGTTTTATGTTTTTTTTTTAAATGTGTATTACTTGTGCGCAATATTTAAAAACACACCATGGGAGCAACGTCATCTGAAGGTGCTTTTCTATTGGCTGCTGCTAGATGATGTCACTTCTGCGTGACATACTTTCAAACGTCATTATTCCGGTTTATGTCAAAATAAATTGTGATGACCCCACACTGTCATCATGCCAGTGGCACTAATTACTAGTGATGTGCTTCTCGGGTCGAATCCCTGAAGCGTGTTCCGTGTAATGCAGATGAGTGGTTCATGAACGGCGTGTCAATGCGTGTGTTGATGACGTACGTGGTGACGTTTGAAGCCCCACGAAGCAGGTGTACCACGTGACTGATTCAGGAAATGATTCGCTCGGTTTGAGTGTAGTTCGAAATAAAAGCGGCAAAGAAACGCTATGGATTCCCCTTCACTTTTTGTGTTTTCGGGTCCCTTATTGCGCTACTTTTTTGCTTTTGGCATTCGATTTGACGAGCTTCTTTTTGCGATGGAACCAGCAAGAAAGAGATTTTCCCTTGTTTAGGAGCACTTTGAGCAGATCTCACCTCAGAAGGTAATGCACTGCAATTACGGTACTATTTTAACAGATTCCAATAATAAAATAAAATAAAATGTGACAACACATAAAATTCACATTTTTCTGTTCACAGTTGAAAGTCCACTTCAGTACTGGGAATCACAGAAATATACGCGTCCAATTCTATACAAACTTGCTATCTCATATCGATGCACCCCTGCTTCATCAGTACCATGTGAAAGAGTTTTTTTTCCAAAGCAGGTGAAATTCTCGGCAAAAAAAAGAAACCGCCTGAGTCCAAAAACTTCGGAAAAAATAGTTTTTAAATAAAAATGAATAAGCACTTTATTTTACGACCTTATTTCACATTTTCACTTGTTGCATAAGCACAAACATAGACAAAGTAACACAGAACAATTCATGTTAAAACACTCTTCAAATATATATTCTTTTGTATTTAGAGCATGATTTACACCCCACCATTTTATTGCATGCACCAAGCATGTTATACATTTTTCTGTCCACATGATGGCGTAGTCGAGGAAATGAATCATCTTGAAGCCCCGACGTGTGTGTGAAGCATTTCACTGCAGGGCTTCACTGCTTTACGGGGCTTCATTTTGCCATCACTACTAATTACACCTGTCTCCCATTCTTTAAATCTTAAGTGCCAGTGATTAGCTGACGTGGAGCACCTGGGCCCATTGCTTCACCTGGGCTATATTATGCTGGCCTCGGAGATGTGCCGACGCTCTCGTCACTCCCTGCAGCCGACGCCAGAGCCACACGCCATTTATTTACTTTCTGTTCTACATCATTCAACATGCACCACACTATGTTCACACACTTACATCATGCACACTACTGATATTACAGACAAAACACACGCCATTGTTATTTTTTGATTTTGTATTCTTATTTGTAATAAATTAGTTTGATTAATTTGTAAAAGCGGTTTCCCCTGTCTTTTTGTCGTGGCTTTTGAGCCGGGTCATGACAAAGTGGGGGCTCGTCCGGGAGATTTTTTTCCCATTTTTGTCGCGCAAGTGACATTGCCGTGCTTGAAGTAATTATTACTTGCAGCTTTGGGGTAATTGGTTGCGCGTTTTGGGTTGGGGTTTCCGCGTTTTTGGATAGTGTTTAATTGGTGCTGCTGACAGCACGGAAGCGCGTACGTGCGTTAGACAGTTTAGTAGTGTTTGTTTATGTATTGGCAGTGAATACTGGTGTGTCTGGGGCGAGGGGGAGGAGATTTGTAATTCGTTTTCCGCGTGGCTCCTGGGCTACAGTTTGTTGCGGGTGGAACGGGAGACCCTCAGGTAAGGCATGTGTTATTGTGTGTGCTTTAATCGCTTCTGGTGTGGAGTTTTCCCTTGTAGGCTGTAGCGGCGTTCCCCTTTGGGTTCGTTGCATGGGGCTTGGTAGTGTTGTGACGCGTGCGGTTGAAGCTTTGCTTGGGAGCATGTCCGTGGTTCCTGACGGGCGGCTAGCGTGCTAGTCGGTCAGACGGGCCAGCGGTCAGTTGGGTTTTTTTTTTTTTTTTTTTTTTTTTTTTTTTTATATTAGATAGCGGGAGAGCTCCATACCGACTCGGGTTTCCGAGGGCACACAGTGTTTTGTTTTGTTTTGTTTTTCTTGCCTGTCGGCTCCTGTACACGCGTAATGCTGTGGACCCAAATCGATTGTTGGCTTTGTTCCTATTTGTTGAATCATCTTATTAAAGGTGTGTTGTTTATTTTTATTTTATTTATTTTGGAAAGAAGAGGGAGGGGGGAAAAGTTAATCGTTGAATAAACGTGTTTTAAAATATAATAATAATAATAATAATAATAATAATAATGTCTGAAGTGGCATTCTTTGTTGCGGATCCGTCTGAGGACAATTTGGAGAAATGTACAAAGGAACAATTGGTGCGACTTGGTGAGCATTATGGTGTTAATTTGGGGGATAAGCGGTTAAAAGAGTGTTAAGGTGACGAGAAATAAATTGGAAGAAATGGGTGTTTTGGCTATCGATCAGGAAGATTGTCCTTCCGTCTCGTTTTCAGTGTCGACCCAAGGCTTAACCTTCGAACAGCAGATGGAACTTCTTCAGCTGCAGTTGCTGCATGATCAATTAAATCCTGAAATGCAAATTAAGAAACAGATTGAAATTGAGCGAATTCGGCAAGAGAAGGAGTCTGAGAGAGCTCGGTGGGAATATGAGGAGAGTCGTCTCACTAAAACGGGCGAGCAAATTGGTGATGCCAAGGAGCCGGAGCCGAGGCATTCTTTCGATATAAATAATTTGCGTTTATTGCCGCCATTTAATGACAAGGACCCCAACTCGTTCTGTCTTGTTTGATCGGCTGGCAGACGCGAGAGGCTGGCCCGACACTGACTGCGCTCTTATGTTGCAGTGTTTTCACTGGGAGGGCGCAGGAGGTGTACTTTTCTTTGAGCGCAGAGGATAGTCGCAGTTACGATAAAGTTAAGGCGGCCGTCCTGAAGGCATATGAGCTGGTACCTGAGGCATATAGACAACGATTTAGGTCATGGGAGAGGCGTTTGAGCCAAACGTTTGTTGAGTTTGCCAGAGATTTGGCATTACATTTTAAGCGTTGGCTAATGTCTCTTGATGTTACGACCTTTGATGACTTGTGTGAGTTATTGATTTTGGAGCAATTTAAGAATAAGCTTCCATCACGTATTGCCGCGTTTGTCAATGAAAGGAGCACAAAAACTGCATCTCATGCCGCTATGATTGCTGACGAGTTCGAGGTACTTTGTAAAACAAATTTTCGCGAACGAAATGTTGCGCGTGATGATTTTGGCTGGCGGGGAAGGCAGCTGCACGATATGGGGGAGACATTGCGTCCAGGGGCGATTGGTTCGTTCAAGTCCACTGATGGGGCGCGCCGCTTTGATGAAGTGGAAAGGATGCGACCTGGTTTTGATAAAGGCAGGATGTGTAATAGTCATCAAATGGGCCATTGGAAGGCTGACTGTCCCGTGTTGCAGGCCAGGAGTAAGGTGATCAAACCAAATGTAAAGCCTGCAGCGCGGCAGTGCCTTTCAGTTGCAGGAAGTCTGAACTTACTGTCGCTGTTTGTGAACCTGATGTTTTGGCTGCTTATGGACCATTCATTCGGGATGGCTTTGTGTCTCTGGTAGGCAGCGAGCTACCGGTCCCTGTCAAAATATTGAGGGACACGGGCTTATGATTCGTACATTGTGGTTTCTGCACTTCCTTTTTCTGACCAGACTGACACGGGAGACCGCATTCTCAGTCGTGGGATGGGTTTGACAGTGCTGCCCATTCCCCTGCACAAAGTGGTTCTCGATTGTGAACTGGTGTGGGGTGAGGTGTCCGTTGGGGTTCGGCCCGCGTTGCCCATAGAGGGAGTCTATTTGATATTGGGCAATGGGTTGGCTGGCAGTAGGGTGTGGTCAGACTCACCCCCTCCACCTTTGACACTTCATTCTGGGGATAATGTGCCCCTGAAGGTTTCTCCTCAACAGGAGATAGTTCCAGCTTGCGTGGTGACACGTGCCATGCTGTGGCCGGGGTGCCCAGCGAGGATGATGGTGTCATAGTGGAGGTTTCCCCACTGTCCTTTTTTTTTTTTTTTTTTTTTTTTTTTTTTTTTTTAAAACTCATTCACACGTAAACTACTGTGTGTGTGTGTGTGTGGGGGGGGGGGGAATCATCCGTACGTGCTTTCAAATTGCTGCGGGAGTGACATCAAGCAGCTGACACGTTCGCCGGGCCCCGTTTGAGACCCCCCCGCTCTGCGATTGGCTGGAGGGGTGTAAACGCTGTCTTAACACAGAAACGGCCCGCTGTTTACAAAACAAACACAAAATGGCAAAATACAGGCTGGGGGGGTGCGGGTTTGGGACAAAATCGTCCCCACATGTTATGAAATGTAAATTATATAAATTGAGAAGTAGTTTGTTTGTTTAAATCCTGTATTTAAAAAGTGTGTTTTCCTGAGTGAAACCGGCAGACAGCCCCTTTAACTAAAATAACCTTAAATGGCACCTGTTTTTCAATACCCTCCCTTCTTACTTTGACCATCTCCAAACATTTTTGTTTATTTTATTTGAACTGAGTCAAATGCCATTCTTAGCACATGTCGCGGGCCACTAAAAAATGGATGGTGGGCCGCAAATGGCCTCTGGGCCGTAGTTTGGACACCACTGCTCTAAAACACTTACCTACACCAGGCTCAACCCAATGCTACACTCGAAGATGCAAACCACTCACTAGCAGAAAAAGAAAAGGAAGATCGTGATAGAAGTGGGAGGTTCTCATCAGGCCATGTCTCAACTTAAACTCTATAGAGCAGGCGTTTTATCTGCTAAAATTGGAGACTGGATTAACTCCCCCTCCAAAAAATAATGAGAAGAAAAAGCCTCACAAAAAAAAATAATGAAAAAGTGGTGGTCAATATGTCACGTGCTTCATGCAGTTATTGCAATCAAATGATTTAACAGTACTGTAAGTATGAAGTTAATTCACTTTAATCAAGTTCATCTGTGCCAACACATTCTCTCACTTATCCATTTGGTCTTCATCCACAAATATCTTCTAAATCATGTTTCAGATCCGGATTTGACTACCTGGAACTAAAAGCTGAACTGCTGTTATCTTGACTCATATCCATAAAATCCAAATGTTTTCCATCTACAGCAAAAATAAAGAAATTGGTTTCACTCTCCCAACACTTTTGGAGACCAATCTTGTACTGACCGTAAGTCTGTTCTTTCTTGGGCAGAACTTGCGTCTTCCAGCTGCTCTGGGTTCTTTAGAGAAGATGTCATCAGGATGGATGTGTCCCTCTGGCCAAACCTGACAAATTCAATAACAGTAACATCTTTGCTGCATTCAACTGTATTATTTTTCCACATTCCGTTTTATTCAGTCACTGAAAATGTCACACTTGTAACAATTTTAAAATGCTGCAGACACATTTTAAACTCAGAATATTCCTGGGGGGAAAAAAATATTAACATAATTTCAGAGGGTGCATGCAATGGTGTGAAGGGGGGGGAATCCTTTACTATACATAAAATATAACATTGCACAAAGCTCCACTTTTTCTATTTAAATAAATAAATCAAGGTGGTCAGTATGGTCATCTCAGCTATTTTTAACATTAAAATGGAATATGTATATATGGGGTATTATGCTTTACATCATGAAGGTGATGTCTGTAGTAAAGCTTACCTGATGGAGGGGTAGAGTGGAGCTCCTGATATAGATACAAACAGGCAGTAAAACAGCAGCAATGCAGCTTTCTCCATCATAAAGGTTGTCCTGTAGAAGAATGGACAGCTAAACAGTTTAGCAGCCTCATAAATTAAATTAGAAAAAAAATGCTGAAACTCCACTTTTCCTTCATGAGCAACAACTTCTCTGCAATTTGCAATGCACAGCAGTACCAATGCAAAGAAAAAAACTTTGCACGTTGAAGACGATCAAATCAGACATTAAGGTCTTTCTCTCACTTACCTATAAATTGTGTGTGATTAAGGAGGATTGTTGCTGTTCCGCTTTATGCCTTGCTTCCCACCATCATCATCTCACTACCACAAAAATACTGCAACACTGAATGGTTTTCCCTGTAGCCATGGTCAGTTTATACACAACCCCCCAGTCCCTCCCACATCAGAAATGATTACTCCCCCTTCTTAACTTTGCACGCCTCACTCTCTCAGGCTGACATTTTCTATCTATCTATCTATCTATCTATCTATAATATAGATAAGCTTTAATATAGATTCTATATTAAAGCTCCTGCGATTGGTTGGCAACCAGTCCAGGGTGTCCCCCGCCTACTGCCCAGAGCCAGCTGAGATAGGCGCCAGCAGCCCCCGCGACCCTTGTGAGGAATAAGCGGTCAAGAAAATGGATGGATGGATATTAAAGCTCTCTCTCACTACCTCCCTACATACATAGGCTACATACACACCCACACACATATATCCATCCATCCATCCATTTTCTTGACCACTTATTCCTCACAAGGGTCGCGGGGGCTGCTGGCGCCTATCTCAGCTGGCTCTGGGCAGTAGGCGGGGGACACCCTGGACTGGTTGCCAGCCAATCGCAGGGCACACAGAGACGAACAACCATCCACACTTGCACGCACACCTAGGGACAATTCGGAGCGCCCAAACAACCTGCCATGTATGTCTTTGGAATGTGGGAGGAGACCGGAGTACCCGGAGAAGACCCACGCAGGCACGGGGAGAACATGCAAGCTCCACCCAGGAAGGCCGGAGCCTGGACTCAAACCGGAGTCCTCAGAACTGGGAGGCGGACTTAAAACATCATAAATCATGCCGTTTCTACTCAGTACTGACTCAAATGTTCTCCAATTTGATACTGTAAATGTATAGGATTGTATGCCAAGAAACGTTTCTTGGGAGGAGCAATATGGCGGCCCGCGGCTTCAGAAGTCTTGGCCTATCGGCTATCCAGTCAAACAGATACACTCCACGGACCGTAATCTAGACGGACTGCATGGGGAAACATTTCTCTGACGGACAGACCGACTGCAAGAGAGTTCTGTCGTGTGTATTTATTGTTTTTTTATTTGTTTTGTAACGTTGATATAAAATAGGAATTGCGCAAGATTTATTTTCCCGTTTTTGCATGCAACCCAATGAAATATCTAGTGTACCTACCCAGTGACTATTTTAGAGAATTAAAAACCTTTAGCTTTCGATGCGGCATTTTTGACGAGCAATTTATTTCCGGATATGACTGACGATGCGTTGAAATAAGCGATTATCCTCTTGTGTCGACAATCGGTACTCTTACGTGACATTTGCAAACGCATGTTTGGATCTATAAGATAAAGCAGTATGACATTGAGGGTACTTGGTGTTGAACCTACCATGAAACAACTTTTGAATTTAACTCAGCTGTTTTGCTTTCCTAAAAGTCGGATACCTGTAAGATGTTTGCAAGTGAGATTGTACTGTAATTCAACCAGCAGTGTAGTTAGTGCAAGGGAAAAACGGGGAACATCGGATCAATTCAAGACTCAAATATCTTCTGGTCCAAGTTTTAACGATTTCATCCGAGGATCCACTAGTAATAAAATAACTACTTCGGACATCGAAGTCGAATACAAACACGAGTATCCTTCTGCTGACTTGGAGCTGTGGAATTCACAAAAAGGTACACTGAAATACTGTTACTGTTAACGTTACTGATTTAGGAGAGACGTGAGTCATTGTTTTCTCTTGTTCCAGTATATTTTGAAACCTATGGATGTCAAATGAATGTAAATGACACGGATATTGCCTGGTCCATATTACAGAGGAATGGTTATCAACGCACGGAACATTTACACGAGGTACTGTATATGGCTTGATTCTATTCGTGATTTTAACATCACTTAACAACGTTTACGTGTCGTCTATTTGCAGGCAGATGTGGTCCTTCTTGTAACATGCTCTATCAGGTAAATGATCAGAATTGCTAGAAATGTTTGTAAATTCGTATCTATCTATAGCTTTCTCATTTGATTCAACTTCAATTTTGTACAACAGAGAAAAAGCTGAACAAACTATCTGGAACAGACTACAAGGACTGACAGCCATGAAGAATAAGCGCCGTAGGAGTCGAACACCAATGAAAATTGGCATCTTAGGTATTGACAGTTCCGAACATCTGGCTATTTAGGTATTTCCACAATGCAAACTCTTCCTTTACATGGTGAAAAAAACTGTATTGTATTGTATAGTAGTCAAATGACGTTTTGTTACATTTTGAAATCAAAATAATCATCACAAATTAAAACGATTCAAGTCCAATGAATTTCAATGGACGGAGGGGATTATTTCAAGACCGCCATTATGACTTTTGACTTAATGCTCGGCACAGTCAATTGTTGTCATTTGTTCCATTCATCCTACGGCTACATTATATGGGATTCAGTAGATAATTAATTTCATAATGTTTTAAACAATCAACGACAGGCTACTCTAGGGTGGCAGTGAAGTGAATACCACTGACCTCAACTGAAACAATAACAAAATTTCCACCACCTCTATTTTCTTTTTTAAATCAACCCGTTAAAATTTAACTGATAGTTTGTGTTTTGTCTTCCTTCTAATCGCTTTACATGAAGTAACACGCTTCTTCTAGAATAACACTTCACACACTCAAACTATGATGGTAGAGGATAGGCTAAAACCATTCAAGCTAATTTACCCGTTTCTCAATTGCTGTACCTTTTGTCAAATGAGAGAAGGGTTTGTTTACTAACGGTGCCACTGGTGCTGTTTCCACCTGGGGGTACTTTGAACGTAATGGGAACACTTCTATTCAAATATTCTATAATTCTTCTTGGGTACTTTCAAAGAGTTATTTTTTACAACTTAGTTTTAATGTTTTTATTGAGGTTGCATGGCGGAGAGACTGAAGACGGAGCTTTTGGAACGAGAGAAGCTTGTTGATGTCCTCGCTGGGCCAGACGCCTACCGGGATCTTCCCCGTCTGCTGACTGTGGCCGAGGGAGGTCAACAGGCAAGCAATGTGCTGCTTTCGTTAGAGGAGACCTACGCTGACGTCATGCCTGTCCACCACTCTCGTCAAGGACACAGTGCCTTTGTGTATGTTTTGCCAAGAGGACAATTTTCTGGTCATTTTAATCAATCACATTAAATGCTCGAACCATATCCTGCAGGTCCATAATGCGGGGTTGTGACAACATGTGCAGTTACTGTATCGTTCCCTTCACCCGGGGCCGCGAAAGGAGTCGACCTGTTAGCTCTATACTTGAGGAAGTCCGTATCCTTTCTGATCAGGCAAGTCAGAAATAGTTGTCAAACTGAATACAAAACATGAAAATTGATTCAATTGCTCAAGTATGTGTGGTGCGTTTCCTTGCAGGGAGTGAAGGAAGTGACTTTGCTTGGTCAGAATGTGAACAGTTACAGAGACACTTCTGAAGAACAGTTCTGCGGTGCTACTCCGACCAAGCTGAGCCGTGGCTTTAAGACCGTGTACCGCCCAAAACTGGGAGGTATGCGTTTCTCTGACCTGCTGGACAGGGTGTCACAGGTCGATCCCAACATGAGGATCAGATTCACGTCACCCCATCCCAAAGACTTCCCTGATGAGGTACATGAGCGTTGTTGAAAGGTAGCGTTTGCAGTCTCGAAGTTGCTAGCAAGATGTGAATGTAGCCTCACTTTACCTCCCTCGCATTGCTGCTCAAAGAGCTCGCAAAAGCACGTGCACAGTGGCACGCCAAGGGAGCTAGCATGAATTGTTCCTGATAGATTATTCAACTCAACTCAACTTTATTTATAAAGCACTTTAAAACAAGCATTGCTGTAGAATTGCGTTTGATGCTCAGTACACTGACCGTTCTCTGTTGGGACACTACAGTTAAGCTTAGTTAAGTGCTGAATAATATAATAATATTTGGCTGGTTGTGCAGGGACCGAAGAGCGAGACCCGAATGTGAGGAAGAACTTTCTTCAATGAGGTGGTTAAGAAGCTTGTGCTCATATCAGATTCTAAATGACCGGCTGCAGTGCCTCCTGTGACCCAATGCGCCTCCGAGTGTGGTGCTTTGACCCATTGTATGGCGATATTTATACATACTGTCATGAAATCTTTATAGCACACTGTAGTTTCATGTAATAAGTTGCATTACTTAGTTGCTAAGAAATATAATGTTTGTGTTTATGGCTAGTTTTGTAATGTGTTACTCCCAACATTGCCAACAAAACACAAATAGCCCGAACATAAGTGTTGTTGTGGCCACATGAAGATATTGGACTGTTTTTGTTACGCTCAATACTTGGGTCAATTGGACCCAACTTTCTAGGTTGTTTTGTGCAAAACAACTCATAAATTTGGGTCAAATTGATCCAAGTATTGATTGTTCCATTTTTGATCCAGATTGGTTTATTTTTAATCCAATTGTTTTTAAGAGTGAATGCCTACAAGCTTTAACGTGTACAGTTAGACATACACTTAGAGCGCTCTAATATGGAGGACCAAAACGGCCCAAATTCGAAATAAATAAATAAATGACTAAATAAATAAATAAATGACTAAAAGTGAAAATAAAAATCAATATAAAAAATATATATAATTCGAAAATGATATCTAAATAAATAAATATACATGGAAATAAATCCGTTTTTATTTTCACTTGTAGTCATTTATTTATTTATATAGTTATTTATTTAGTCATTTATTTATTTAGTCATTTGTTTATTTATTTAGTCATTTATTTATTTATTTGGTCATTTATTTATTTAGTCATTTATTTATTTAACCATTTGTTTATTTAGTCATTTATTCATCTATTTATCTAGTCATTTATATATTTATTTATTTAGTCATTTGTTTAGTCATTTATAGGGGTGTGAATTGCCTAGTGCCTGACGATTCGATTCGTATCACGATTCATAGGCCACGATTCGATTCAATGCCGATTAATCCCTATACGAATTTGTAAATGGATTGTTGCGATTTTTTTTACTCAAATTTAGAAAATACTATTCAGTAAACTTGTGCATGTACACTGTAAGATTTGTATTAAAAAATATTATTTATTTATCTGAATCTTCAGTCTTATAACTGTGAGCCACTGTATCTGTTTCATGTGTGAACAGCATTGAAATAAAATATTAAGGCTTAATGCTCCATTAATATAACATTCTTCCATCCTTAAGGTGTGAATCCTAACCCTAAGTAAGACGTTTTGTTGAATATTTTTCCATCAAAAATGGATGTTTAAAAATCGATTCGGCTGCCTATTGAATCGATTCGAGAATTGTGAGCTGTAGCATCGCGATATATTGCCGAATCGATTTTTTTTTTTAACACCCCTAGTCATTTATATATCTATTTATTTAGTCATTTATCTATTTATTTAGACATTTATTTATTTAGTTTATTTATGTATCTATTTATTTAGTCATTTATATATCTATTTATTTAGTCATTTGGTCCGTACTGCCAAGTCGAAATGTTATTCAAATGAGGGGGAGGTCCTAAGCGTGTCTTGGGTTGCACTCAGCCGTTGCAAAGTGCCTGTCATTGGTCGAGTGAGCAACTCGGCGGACAAGGAAGTCTCGCCGGCTTACAATGGACGCCTATCGTGTCCACCTGTCACCTCAACTTGCGACTTGAGTTGTTGGACAGCAAGTGAGAGCAGACAGTGGAAAAGATCGTCGTCCATTGCTGGAGCTCTCAATTACGAGGCGACAAGACTTCCTTGTTCGCCGAGCTGCTCACACTGTACGGCCCAAAACTGCCAAAATTCAAAATAAATAAATGACTAAATAAGTAAATAGCTAAATACATAGATGAATAAATGACTAAATAAATACATAAATAAATAAATGACTAAAGAAATGACTAAATAAATAAATGACTAAAAGTGAAAATAAAAATTCCACAAAAATTCGAAAATTATATCTATAAAAATAAATATAAATGGAAATAAATCCGTTTTTATTTTCACTTTTAGTCATTTATTTATTTCAGTAATTTATTTATTTCGAATTTTGGCAGTTTTGGTCCTCCATACTCTAACATCTAGCATTCCTTGCAGGACCTATGTTCCACTTAATGTAACCAATATGCAAGAAGGGGTTACAATGGCTACTTTCTTTGGTAGACAATTTTTTTTCAAACTTCATTTTAACACATGCATAAACGCAATGCGCATGTCGCTTATTGTTGGGAGGATTTTGTTCTGTGATGTTAGTGTCAGGTTTTTTAAGTGAGATGATTCAAAGTCATCACTAATCGGTTATTTATTTTTAATTAATGAGATACTTCACTTATTTAGCCCATTATAGCAATAAAAAGTTAATATATTATCTATAATTAATTTGATACTTTCATTATTTTTCATGTACAAATAGTACCTTTAAAAACACATTTTGCAACTTGCTGTCGACTGAAAATGACATGACAAGGGCTCAGGTAATCAATCACAGCTCAGCTTGTAAATGTCACATGACCAAACCTAGAAAACAGGTGAGCTGTGATTGGTTACCTGAGCCCTTGTGATGTCATTTTCAGTCAACAGCAAGTTGCAAAATGTGTTTTGAAAGGTACTAATGAAAATATCAAATTTATTATAGGCAAAATATTAATGTTTGTCTCCCAAAAATGGCTAAATAAGTAAAGTATCCCTTAATGCAAACTCTAGCTTTAAGTCAGCTCTGAGCACAATCCTTCAGGTATACATGACTAGTTGATTGACTGATGATTGATCAGCTTTCTCATACCTCTGTGCGCGTGCGCGTTTGTGTGTGTGTTCATAGGTTTTGCATCTGATTGCGGAGAGAGAAAACATTTGTAAGCAGATCCATCTTCCAGCTCAGAGTGGGAGCAATCAGGTCTTGAAAGCTATGCGCCGTGGGTGAGTACCTATATTTACAGTTGCAAGAAAAAGTATGTAAGCCCTTTGGAATCACTCGGTTTCTGCATCATTTGGTCATCAAATGCGATCTAATCTTCAAGCCATTCACAACAATAGAAAAACTTTCCTTTTTTTTTAAATTAACATCTTACAGGCAATCCTTTCCATATTTTTACTGAACACTAGGGGTGTTAAAAAAAATCGATTCGGGAATATATCGCGATACTACAGCACGCAATTCTCGAATCGATTCAATAGGCAGTCGAATCGATTTTTTAACACCCATTTTTGATGGAAAAATATTCAACAAAACGTCTAAATTTCACACCTTAAGTATGGAAGAATGTTATATCAATGGAACATTAAGCCTTAATATTTTATTTCAACGTTGTTCAAACATGAAAAATGTTACAACCTGTTTGTTAAATACAGTAGCTTACAGTTATAAGACTGAACTTTCAGATCAATAAATAATACATTTTCATAAAAATTTTACAGTGTACATGTACAAGTTTACTGAATGGTATTTTCTAAATTTGAGTAAAAAAATCGCAACAATCGACTTGTAAATTCATATCGGGATTAATCGGTATCGAATCGAATCGCGACCTGTGAATCGTGATACGGATCGAATCGTCAGGTACTAGGCAATTCACACCCCTACTGAACACAAAGTAATGTGAAAGTACACAGTGGAAAAAGTACGACTCATATATTACTCATTGCAGGTATACAAGAGAGTCATACCTTGACTTGGTCCAGAACATCAAGAATATAATTCAAGGTAGGCTACATTTCCTCTCAACAGGTGTGAGAGTGTGATTGGTTGTCTGAGTCAGTGCTGTGACTGACAGTCTAGGGCAGGGGTGTCAAACTCATATTAGCTCAGGGGCCGCATAGAGGAAAATAATATAACTTAAAAACAATTGCCGTCAATTATACGCAGATTATTGCGATTTTTGGGCCAGCCCTAAATTACCGAGCTCAACTGTAATCTATTGATTAAAAAAATAACACGAATGCAAAAGAAACGCGGCAACACTTTGCCTGTATGAGTTCCAGACCTGTTAGATCTACCTGTTTTGCATATACAGTACATATTTCCCAGAATGCATTGTGTGGCACAGTTAATGAAGTTATAATCCTTGTCATATGTGTGTTACTAGTAATTGAATTTGTGTCGTATTTAACACGTTTATGTTGGTCTATGATTAAAAAAAAAAGAACCTTTTTTTTTTTTTTTTTTAACTCATTCACTCCCAGCCATTTTCACAGAAGCAATCCCGCATCTGCATCTTGACTGATTTTGCCAGGCCCACAGAATATTGTATTCTATTGCTATAAAAGCATGGAAAGATTAAAGTCTCTTCTTTCATCAGGAAAAAAAAAAAAGTATGTTTCTATCTGTTTCGTTTTGCAGCAATTAGCATTAGAAGAGAGCTAAGTTTCATCAGTTTTCACAAATCTATTTAAAATTGTAATTAATTGAGCTTTTTTTTTCTACATGGCCCTGGTTGATATCCTTTGCTCTGCTGCCACCTGCTGGCCGTTTGTGTAATAACTACCATTTCTGCAACCGTTCTTTGCAGTTGAGAGGCTGCATCAAAGCCTTCTGTATGCTCTAGCATAAAACAAACAAACAAACAAAAACGTATAAATACGTCTTTGGGACACTTAGAACATTAAAAAAACATATTTATACGTTATTGGGAGCAAATGAGTTAAACAAACCATAACTTTATGTTGTGTGTAAAATAATGACTTCCAGGGCGATTCCGTGTGCAAGTTACTTTACTCATCTGAGGACTTTAGAAATGACAAATTTATGTATTTGATTGTGGCTGACTGATTAATTGGTCCGACAATTTCTTTTTTTTCTTGACAAAGTCGTCATTAAACCCCTTTGCGGGCCTGATCCGGCCCGCGGGCCGTATGTTTGACACCCCTGGTCTAAGGCATTGATGGGCAACTCAAATAATGGAGGGGGCCACAATTTTTCTTTTTTCTTTTTTGGGGGGGGGGGGGTGCTACTTGGGGCTACTTGTGAAGACAATGCAGTATACGGCAGTGAAGTTTGTCCCCAACGTTTCCCCTCTGTTTGCCGATCCTGCTATCCATCCCAACAGCCGCTTCTCCAATTAAGCACTATGTAACACTATTAATCATTGAATAACAATAATATGCTTTTTGGATGACACTAATTTTAGTAAAACTGTCAACAGTTCTTGTGAGGGGGGGGGGGGGGGGGGTCACTGTTGTGTAATTTTGAGATTGGTTTTGAAGTGTCATTTTAAGTTGAAAATTTTCCTGGCTGAGAGCGTTGCTAAGCCAACTAGGCAGATAGATTTCCATTTAAATTCAGTGAACATGTAATCTGCTTGCCATTTTACCTGACAGATAGTTTTCTTGACCTATTATGGAATCTTCTTTGACAAAAAAGTACAACCTTGATACTGGAGGCGCTGTGAGCGATGTTTACTACCTTGAACGATCGCTGATATTAAAACTTTCAACAGCTACTGTACAGTAAACATTTTTATTTTCAAAAATTAATTGAGGGCGGATCCGAATAAGGTTGTGGCCCACGGGATGGATGTCAGTTGCCCATTCCTGGTCTAGGCCATACAACTGCTTCATCTGGAGTAGTCTTTAAATGGTTGTAGGTCAAACTGGTATGTTCTGTAAATCTACTTTTATAAAGACATTATGAAAGTTGGGTATAATTTACTGTTATAGTGGTTTAGAACTAAGATAGGTAGAGAATGGTAATACTGTGTATCGTATCAAAATGTTGCACCTCCATAATGGTCACTTTTCAGGAGACCCCAAAAATGACACGATTTATCAACCGTTAACATTGCATTGAAGAGAACAAGACATTTTTAACTCTTTCACTACCAGCCATTTTAGAAAATGTAAAAAATTTCAATACCCACGCGTTATTACGTTCAATAATTATATATAAACCGAATCTACCAAATGACAGAAATTAGAATAGAATACTTTTTGCCCCGTCCCGTTCTTTTATAATTGACAGTAGAAAAATGTAGGTTTGCCAAAATACAGCCATTTCTCCCATGGACTCAGAAACTGTGTTTATTTCGTATAAAATGGGGCAATAATGTCATCTACCGGTGGTTAGGCATCAGTAAAGTTGTTTCCAAGTTTGATATTTACAGTGGAGCATAATCAGATTCTTCCCATCTATCCCCACTCTAAAAAATTCTAATTGACAAGTATACTTGTCCCCGGGAGTGAATGAGTTAACACTTTAGATTGGTCAATAATTGTTAAAAATGACACCCACGCATGTGGACTGAGCAAATTTTTGAAAAAGTATGAAATTTGCCAAATTGTGACTTACAAGGTTTTGGCCCAACACCAGCGATTTTAGAAACATATAAAATAAATGCTGTGGTAAGTGACAGTCAATATCCATACTGAAGATCCTGATTACAGCAATAATTGAATATTTTTTTTTGTATGCTTTGTTTGTTTGTTTGTTTTTCACTTCAACTCCCTACCGTATTCGTGTCAGACGTAAGTCTCAGCAGTGACTTCATCTCAGGCTTTTGTGGCGAGACAGAAGAAGATCACCAGCAGACCTTGTCTCTTATCCGAGATGTAGGCTACAACATCGGCTTCCTTTTTGCCTATAGCATGAGAAAGGTGAGTATTTCATGAGAATGCTGGCACCATTACTCACAACATATTTTCTTCAATGTCACTGTTTTGTTGTCCAACCTAGAAAACCCATGCATTCCATAACCTTAAAGATGATGTGCCAGCGGATGTGAAGCAACGTAGACTGGAGGAGTGTATCAATGTGTTCAGACAGGAAGCTGCAAGGGTCAACGCTACTCTCATTGGCAGCACACAACTTGTCCTGGTGGAGGGGGTTAGTACTGTACTCGTGGCCTGCTTATCAGTAATTAATTACTTTGTGGAAACATTGCAAGTTTTTCATATTCTTTTGCACTGATCCTGCATTACAATCATATTGTCATCCTTAAACTAGCACTCTTTTTATTTGCAAAGCCAGCGGATGTTTATAGAAATGTATGAATTGATTTGTTGTGTGGAACAAAGCTCGCTCTCAGCAGATGTTGTACTAGGTTAGTGTAACCTAGTGGGCAACAATGCTCATGGCGCCATTCTGTTTTCTCCAGGAGAGTAAGAGGTCTGCCAAGGAGCTGTGTGGGAGAACAGATAGCAATATGAGAGTGATCTTCCCCAGAGAGGATGTTGCTGTTCATCCTGCAGAGTCCAACACGGCTGCAATCAACGTTGGAGACTACGTGCTAGTGAAGGTGGGGTTTCCATTAGTGCAATTTTGTCTGTTTTCACATAGCTATGTCAACTGTATTATGATGCACCATAAAACGGAATTAGTGGGAGTTAAAACAGAAAAAGTGCTTTCAAACCAGATAAGAAATAAATCATCAAATTGAATTAAAATAACAATCAAAAAATATTTTATTGTTGCTGCAGAGCCAAATGAACGCCAAATAATTAATACCTAAAACTGGTCTGCAGCTTGGTGGTTCAATCTAAATAGTTCCAGATTTCATTGGGCGGCTCAATTGTATTTGTGTGAGACACTCGAGAGATTTGAATGATTTGAATTCTCAATACAGTGGTACCTCTACTTATGAAATTAATTGGTTCTGGAAGAAAGTTCTTAAGTAGAAAATTTTGTAAGTAGAGACGCATTTTCCATGTAAATGCCCTAATCCGTTCCAAGCCTCCCAAAATTCAGACATAAATGTTTTTATAAAGCATAAAACAATCCTTCGAAAATGTCCAAGGTAAACATCCTCATAGTGAGCGATCTCCCGACTTTTGAACACTTTTTCTGGGTGATTCTTTTCAACAAATTACGAAACTTCATGGAAACTTCTTTTCCAAAAAAGGCCCGTCTCGTCGCAATTAAAAACTTACTGTGCCTTCATCAATCACCAATTGTTTGAATTTTTGCACAAATTCGTCGGCCGTTAGTTAATACATTTACGAAAAACTATCAGAACACCTCATGGCCCGAGGGATGAATGACAAGTACGCTGCATAGACACCAATCTATTATCTGTCTATTATCTACGCACATAGATACATACGGTAGAGGTTCCTCTTAGCCAATGGGATGCCAGACAGATGCGCGTTCGGTACTGTATTTTTACCTTTCGTATCTTGAAATTTCTTTCGTAAGAGGCAATATTTTCCTGTTGAGGCGTTTTGTAACTTGAAAATTTCGTATGAAGAGACGTTCGCAAGTAGAGGTACCACTGTAATTAATGTCTTTTCTCTTTGTAGATCATGTCGGCCACCTCACAGAGTTTGAGAGGTCACGCCTTGTCACAAACATCCCTTCAAGTCCAGCAAGTACGATGAACATTTGCCTTCCCATCCAAGATTGCCACATGACCTTGATTGACACGGTTGACAGCTCAGAAAAGAAATTACAGTATGTCAAATTATGATGTTGTTCCAAAGATATTTCAACCATCTTTGGTCCACTGCATCAGTGTTGATATTGTGATGTTAAAAAAATCACAACACAACTGTTAGTATGTACGAATTGTTAAATAAATAAGTTCTTATGGTTAAATGTGTTCAGTTTCAGGAATTCGTTAGATGCCGATTGAATGTCATTAAGCAGCACATCTTATTGATTTATTTAGCATGCTATTAAAATAGAATAAAGACTATTCCCATGTCAGAAGCACAGACTGTCCCGCTTTCTGTCTGGCTGACACGATGCTGTAAGCCCACTGAAGAAAACATATCACAACCCTCATTTAATTTGCAAGAAAAAGAAAACATACACTCATTAATTTAACAAAGAGAAACTGTAATAAATGTTTAGAAATAAGATTGGTTTGAAATGAAGGCTGGAGACGTCCACTATTTGTTATGGTAATCATTTGGGTGTCGCTTCCATCACACTGCAAACTGAACATCTGTCCCAATCAGCATGTAGTCCTACAGGAGAAAAAGACAGACATTCAAAAATAATCAAGACTGCGATTTGGCTGTTATTATTTTTTGACTGAAAATTGCCTCTTTCTGACCTTAAGGACCTGAAGGTCAGTGTTGACAAGCTTCATCTTTCCAATGGTGGGGAGCGGATATCCCTTTGCAAGTTGAACTGCGGTGAAATGCATACATTTAAATGAGTTAACAAAAATACTTAAAGGTAAACAACAGCGTTTAATCATTTCAACGATATGGCAGTTGAGCTGTACGAAATTTGTCATGATAATTATTTGTATACCGTGCGTATGTTGAAAAATGCACCATGAGAACACTGGCTCATTTGGTAACAACTTACCATTCAGTTTGGGTAAAACAACCACTTTCAGGACCATGTTGAGGATGTTGTCAAGAGATTTGACCTGCATTTTAAGTTCAGGTTAGTTCCTCTCACTTGACATGGATGATAAAAGCCGTAATTTGCATCTGAATCCAACTCTTACCCGAAAGTCTCCCACGTAACTTGTCCCCAGGGTCAGATCCATTCTGTGCAAATGAAGCAAAATTAGACTGTGACGTTTGTCCTCACAAGGAACTTTTGGCCTCACCGGTTCCTCTTCGAACAAAGAGTCATTTATTTTTTGGAACTCACTTGTTCAGGGTGACATTTCCAGTTAGCCTCATGCCGCTAACAAACACTCGGGCGCTGACACTGGTCTCCTGTAAGGGGACAATGAATACAAGTGAAGAAAGTTTTTTGACTAAATGAACAACCAAAGATGTCAAAAAGAGTCTAATAATAAAAAGTATGTAACGTGCCATGTTAAGGACAAATAGCGCCGAGAGTGTGGCGTTGGGTTGGATTGCGTAAGCCGTCACTGTGCTGGTGGCTTGAATAGTCGCGTTGTTCGGCTCCAAAGTAACGTTGGGATTTTTCACCGTCTTAACCAGCAGTTTCATCAACAAACCGGGGAAAGATTTGGCAATCTGAAAGTTCAAGACAAAATGTATTGACAAATCATTTCCCCCTCCCCAAGTTAATCATTTTGTGAGATTGGCTGCATGTCCTGTCACCTGGGGGATGAAAACGCCAAATGTTCTGGTGTTGAGCCTGATTGGGGAGCTTTGAGGGATCTGCGGCGATGCAAGCGCGAAGAGTTACAGATCAACGTGAAGGCATGAAAGTAGGCACATTTGAAATGAGAACGTTGCGGCCGGGCCCACCATATCATCAGTAATGTACAAGCTCAGGGCTCCGGCTGTGTTGTAGACAAACGCTGCAGAGTTGGCGGTGAAGGCAGACAAACCAAAGTACAACATTTTGTTGTTCTGAGGCGGCAGACAGAAAACTGCAGCGGGGAATGGAGTTTCTCGATGCTTCTCTATGTTGTAGAATTCCCCCTAAACATCAGGGAGGGGCCAATCACTATATGTAAAACAGTCTTTATTACAATTTCAACCTTCAAACGTGGTTTTACCTTCAAGCTCAACCCTATGGAAGAGTTTAAGATTGCAGGTGCAGCAACCAATGAATATTCAATCTCTGCGTACTTGTCCACTTTGGCTAAGACTGCAGGGCAGAAGACATCATTATAATATTCGATTTGGTCCTAGCATCTTTCAAATGTCCATAGCAACCAGTACCATAGGAAAAAAGATATAAACCTGACATTTTTAGGAGCTGTGAAAATATCATTGGAAAGTCAATTACGATCGCAGATGATATCGTCCGAGATTTGAACACTTTTAACTTTGAACAAGTTTAGGAAGTTTGAACTCTAAACTGATTAAATCAGCCTCAACTTTAACTGTTTGACCGCCGGAGTAAAATCACGTAAAATCACGATGTATGCCGCCGTAAAACGTTAAGTGACGTCAACTACTTTTTTTTTTTTTTAAATATATCAGTGATCAGTGCAACGTCCAAGTGCAGCGCAGCCGGGTCAATGAGTTGTGAAATCAAAAACACCGACTAACTATGGCCAGCAGATGGCAGCATTGTATCTCTTGTCAATGGGCTGCCGGTGTATGGAATTACTCAACTCCACTCAAGTTATTTAACCTCGCAGCAGTAGCTGCTCGGGCCCTAACTAGAGCTGCGAATTACAATGAAACATGACGCAATCTGATGAAATGGAACGTTTTCAAGGCTTACATGAATGATCAAAGCCTTTGTAACATTAAACCTAATTTGACGGAGCGTCACTAAACAAAAAATATTAGTGTCAAAGTCACTGTTGTGGAGAAAATGTGTCTTTTCTTTTCAATTTTGGCTCAATGTCACTCAAATTACCTACAGTGGTACCTCTACTTACGAAATTAATTGGTTCTGGAAGAAAGTTCTTAAGTAGAAAATTTTGTAAGTAGAGACGCATTTTCCATATAAATGCCCTAATCCGTTCCAAGCCTCCCAAAATTCAGACATAAATGTTTTATAAAGCATAAAAATGCATCAAAACATGTAACAAATACATGTTACAATTAGATTATTGCACAATAAATGAGAGTTGTTCATAATATAAAAAAACAAAGAATAAAAATGATGGTCATTTACCTTTTTAACTGCTGTCCTCATCGTTTTTTTGCCCTCTTTGGTTCATGTTCTTCTCTCTCAGAAGCTTTTTTTTTTTTTTTTTTTTTTTTTTTTTTTTTTGCCTGGTGTTTTGTAAAGAACTGATCCATGGATGTTTGCTTTTTTTTTTTCTCTCTCTCATCTTAGTGAGCAAACGCCAGACTGGTGAAAATTTTTCTGGGCGATTCTTTTAAACAAATTCTGAAACTTCATGGAAACGTCCGGTATGGCGAGGCATCTTTTTCCAAAAAAAAAAAAAAGGCCCGTCTCGTCGCAATTAAAAACTTACTGTTCCGTCATCAATCACCAATTGTTTGAATTTTTGCACAAATTCGTTGGCCGTTAGTTCATACATTTACGAAAATGTATGAACACCTCATGGGCCGCGGGATGAATGATGAGGACGCTGTATAGACACCGATCTAGTATACGCTCATAGATACCTATGGTAGAGGTTCCTCTTAGCCAATGGGATGCCAGAACGATGCACAAACACCAATCTAGTATTTACGCTCATAGGTACCTATGGTAGGAAATAGCCATAGCCGAAAGTATGTTGCGTTCGGTAATGCATTTTTACCTTTCGTATCTAGAAATTTCTTTCGTAACAAGAGGCAATATTTTCCCGTTGAGGCGTTTCGTAACTCGAAAATTTCGTATGAAGAGACGTTCGTAAGTAGAGGTTCCACTGTATTTTCAAATGGTGATTACCAAAGGACAGAATAAGGTAGAAACACACTTTTTTTCTAATGAAATAATGGAATGCGATCTTTCATGTGGTACCCATGTTGTATATGTGGCAAAAGAACACAATATTCTGTTTGCTTCGAAAAATTAGTTAGAATGCTCAAAATCCGCTGGCATTGGGGGTTGTTTTTTGATAACGTGTGGCAGTAAAAGAGTTATAGATCACATTTAGTTTACAATTCATCTTCTGAGGCATCAGCCAAAGTTTGGTTATTTTATTGTTGCTCCTTGTGGTATTAAGGGGTATTGAAGTCATATTACCACAGTGGGAAATTTGATGTAATAATTTTGCGTGAATTAAAAGATTATTTGCCATTTGGTGTGGCCTGTGGCAAGTAATTAATTATCTTTTCATGGATCTTATGTCTCAAATGCATTCTTTCACATCAAGACGTGGAATAACCTACAATATAGTTTTTTGAAAAAATGTGAAATTTATTCAGTTTTGGCCCGATACCAGCAATATGCTGAAATAACATTGTTTTCTATTAATCTCTTTTGCTGACATTTTGCCTTAGTGACAGCATTGCTCATCATTCCTATGCAATTCAGTCAGAGAAAAATGTTGTATCATGTCTCAATAGACCTTTTGTCACGGCATCCATAACTAGCCCTATAAGGTGCCAAAAATGTATTATTGTTTGTACTTGCTAAATTGCATATATTGTATGTCAATCATGATTTTTGTATAATTCAATGTTAAATATCTTCACTGACTGAACAATTGGACATCAGTGTGCTGTAAAAGGCGACCCAGTCAGCACTTAGGCACACGGGAGAATGCGCCCCCAAGTCTTGCCAACAGTTACCATCAAATCAAAAGCAGTACTAAATAGGTTCCGACATTCACATGACATTAATACGGATGTTTTACCATTGAGTGTTTTCAGCTGAGGGTTCAAATCAGACACGGCATCAGCCACCAGGGGGCAGATCTGAAATCAGATGATGATTCTCATTAGATTTGCAACAGATGAACAGATTCAGTTGTTTTGTTTTGTGTGTTGAAAAGTAGTACTGCACAGTCTCATTCAAAATCATATAGCTGCTGCAGTCTAGTATGCAGTTCATTGCATCACAAATGAAGGAATTTCCATAAAATACCTTTTGAAATGAAAACTGGTTTGATTTTTGGGTCGTTTTTATCATCCAGTCACTTACTAATGGAAACCCAAGAACTAGATAGAGCTAATTCCTTCTTAAATGTCTGCATTGCTCAGCCACTGAAACAAATTACATTTGGATTACTGGTGCTCTCTGAACATCATCCATATCACATATTTTATAGACTGTGTGTTCTAAGTATCGTTTAGCCCTCTGTCAAGTGTGAGGCAGTTTTAAAAACTTGAGATAAACTGCAGTCTTGTGGTTATTGAGTGAATCTTGGTCAACTTATAATCATCTTTCACCAACTACGGTACTAATACCAAGCCATCATCTCACAAATGTCAATGACCCTGATACAGTTCTATAGTGATGCTTAAATATAAATCAAATAACATTTCAGTTAATAAAACAGTTGTGAGTTACTCTGTAGAGATCAGATTTTTGTTTTTTTCCCCCAGGGACGCATACAGAGAAATCAATAGATATGACACTTTGTGACTTCATTAAACACTCTAAAACACCAATTAACAATCAATTAAACAATTTTCTATTCATCATTTTTTTTTATTTATTTTTTTAACATCTGTTAGAGGTGATAAGTCAAACCATTTGGGATTTTTCCTGTTTTTTTTTTTTGGGGGGTTTTTGTTTTTGTTTTTTAAACATCTGTTAGAGGTGATAAGTCAAACCATTTGGGATTTTTCCTGTTTTGTTTTGTTTTTGTGTGGGTGTGGGTGTTTTTTTTTGTTTTTTTGTTTTTTTTATTGCACAGCTCTGTATCCCACAAAAACAGATCTGCAAATGAAACAGATCTGTCCTGAGTAGATGTCTACATTCAGAATTTTAAAAACAAATAAATAAAAAATAAATAAATAAAAATAAAAAATAAAGTAATCGGTAATGAAATGACAGATCTTAGGTAATCGTTAATGTGATATTGTCATGACTCGGGTCATGCAGGAGTAATGTTTGGGTCTTGTCTCATGTCATGACTGTGTTTTGTTTGTGGCAAATGTCTGATAGTTGATTTTATTTGAACTGTTGATTTGTTTAAGGCAAATGTATAATGTTTGATTTTATTTGTTTTATTTGAACTGATGCAATCGGCTTGTAACTAGGTGATGTCAAGGCTCTTTAATCTCTCTATATGGTTAGGAGCCAGTCGGCAGTGAATCAGATAAATCCAGGTCAGTCCTGTTTTAACTCCTTACATGGTTAGGAGCCAATCAGCAGCGAATCATAGCAATCCACGTCAGTCCTGTTTCAGCGACCTATCAGGGTTACCCACATGTCTAGCCTCAACCAATGAGATTGATTCACTGTCTATTTAAGCTGTCTGAGAAATTAGTGTGCAGCCGGATTATTAACTCTATTCCTGTGTGCTTCTCCGCAGCCCAAGGGGGCTTGGCGCGATTCTCAATGCATTCTCTTATTCTCAAGTTATGTGAATAAATAGTTAAAACCTTATTTGTGTCTGCGCTTTGGGATCCAACCTCTCAGCACACAACACATAGGTCCACAAATCAGACCTTGATACACACAGCAGAACGTAGAGAAATACTTTTTTGCTTCTTAAGCTGAAATATTTTCATTCTGAGGCATTGCAAAGAGAAATTTTTCTATTTTAGCTGTAAATCCTTTCTTTGCCTATCTAGAAAATCTCCAAGTTTAAATAAATTAGTCGTTTTTAAATGAGCAGGCCCTGTTAAAAGTTATTCTTTCATATAGGGTGAGGGCCACTAGAGAAAAAATCGCCCCCAGGCCGTAGTTTGGAATATACTGCTGTAGATTGAAACTTGTTTTGTTTTTTGTTTTTTTTCTAAATCATCTGAAATAATCTATTTAATGGAAATTCATTGGAATTGGTGTGAGTTATCATGAAGTGGACTTTTGATACAACGGCAGATTGGCCTGTAGGACGAAATCTAAATGTAGTAAATGAATCTAAATGTAGTAAATGAATCTAAATGTAGTAAATGAATCTTAAAAAAAAATTAAAAAAAATCCCAACAGTATTTTTTAACTTACCATGCACCATCCTTCCCTTAGCCTACAAGTAATACAGACTGCACAGCGCACACTTATCGTCCTACTGTACAAATGATACAAGTAGCAATATAAGGCCACTACAGCACCTGAACCCAGAGAGTGCATCCAGTCAACTATTTCGATTAAAATAAATCAACTCACACAAAAAAGGAACAAACATTAGTTTGAGGAAGCAAACTATGAGGAAGTTGGGGTGCGTAGGAGTGTGCGTGTGTGTGTTTTTTATGATAGACTAGTAGTTAGCAGATCTGCTTCTCAGTTCTGAGGTTTGGGTTTTGCATCTCGGATCCGTTTTTTCTATGTTGAGTTTGCATGTTCTTCTGTGCTTATGTGAGTTTCCTCCGGTTACTACAGCTCCCTCAAACACTCCAAAATCATGTCAGGTTTATTGAACACAATAAAGTGTTGATGTGTCGGTTGTGGTTGTTTATCGCTATGTGGCAACCAGTCCAGAGTGTAAGCAGCCTCAAACCCAGAAGTTAGCTTTAGCTTTGAATGTTCAGGTCAACAGATGACCTGATGAGGCTCGGCGCTAATTGATGGACGTCTTATAAATTTGTGAGAGAATCTAATGTTGCCATTGTTGTATGATGCTACAACCTATATACAGTTAGGTCCAAAAGTATTTGGACAGTGACACAAGTTTTGTTATATCAGCTGTTGACAAAAACATATCCAGGATACAATTGAATTAAAGTGCAGACTCTCTGCTTTAATTTGAGAGTGTTGACATCCAAATTAGAGCAAGGGTTTAGGAATTACAGCTCTTTAAAATGTAATAATAATAATAATAATGTCTCTTTTTCAGGGGACCAAAAGTAATTGGACCATTGACTCAGAATGCTGCAAAAAAAATAAAAACATGGGCCCTTCCCTCATTAACCTGTCATCAAATACGTTGTTTAAAAGGTCTGGAGTTGATTCTAGGTGTGGCGTTGCTGTGAACACACCACATGCTGTCAAAGAAACTAAATAGTGGTGAAATATCCCATCCTTGAAAAAAAAAAAAAAAGCACAAAACCATCAAAGAGAAAGCAGAAATGTTAAGAGTGGCCAAATCAACAGTTAGGTACATTGTGAGAAAAAAAACAAAAACAAGTGCACTGGTGAGTTTGTGAACTCAAAAAGGCCTGGCTATCCATGGAAGAGAACAGTGGTTGATGATCACAGAATCCTTTCCATGGTGAAGAAAAACCCCTTCACAACATCCACTCAAGTGAAGAACACTCTCCAAGAAGTAGGTGCATCAGTATGTAAGTCTACCATAAAGAGAAGACATTATGAGAGTAAATACAAAGCATTCACCACAAGGTGCAAACCATTAATCAGCCTCAAAAAATTGAAAGGCCAGAATTGACTTTGCCAAAAAAAAAAAAAACACCTGACAAAGTCAGTCCAGGTCTGGAACAGCATTCTTTGGACAGTTGAAATTAAGATCAACCTGTACGAGAATGATGAGAAGAAGAAAGTTTGGAGACGAATTGGAACAGTTCATGATCCAAAGCAAACCACATCTTCTGTAAACATGGTGGTGTTAGTGTGATGGCATGGGCATGCATGGCTTTCAATAGCACTTGATTACTTTTTTTTTTTTTTTTAATGATATGGCAAAAGACAGAAGCAGCCTGATGAATTCTGAAGTGTATAGGGATATCATTTCTGCTCTGATTCAGCCAAATGCAGCAAAGTTGATTGGACGGTGCTAGTCGAGATGGACAATGATCCAAAAACATACTGCAAAAGCAACACAGGAGTATTTTAAAGCAAAAAAGTGGAATATTCTTCAATGGTCGAGTTAATCACTCAATCTCCGACCAATTGAGCATGCATTTCACTTTCTCACGGCAAAACTTAATGCAGAAAGACGTTCAAAGATACAACAACTGAAGACAACTGCAGTAAAGGCCTAGCAAAGCGTCACAAAGGAGGAAACCCAGCGTTTGGTGATGTCCATGGGTTCCAGACTTCATGCAGTCATTGCCTGCAAAGGATTCTCAACAAAATTTGACAAGTACCATTTTATTTTATGTTAGGTTTATGTGTCCAATTGCTTTTGAGCCCCTGGAATAAGGAGCATTTGCATAAAAATAGCTACAATTCCGACATGGAAGTCGAATCTCGAATTCAGGAGGAGCAGTGTGGTTTTCGTCCTGGCCGTGGAACAGTGGACCAGCTCTACACCCTCGGCAGGATCCTCGAGGGTGCATGGGAGCTCAACCAGTCCACATGTGTTTTGTGGATTTGGAGAAGGCGTTCGACCGTGTCCCTCGGGGAGTCCTGTGCGGGGTGCTTCGGGAGTATGGGGTACCGAAGCCCCTGATACGTGCTGTTCGGTCCCTGTACGACCGTTGCCAGAGTTTGGTCCGCATTGCCGGCA
This sequence comes from Festucalex cinctus, assembly GCF_051991245.1. Lineage (NCBI taxonomy): Eukaryota > Metazoa > Chordata > Actinopteri > Syngnathiformes > Syngnathidae > Festucalex > Festucalex cinctus. The sequence goes on along the minus strand of NC_135418.1, from coordinate 6,024,494 downwards.
GTAAGTCGGATTCGTTTCCAGTGAGGGTTGGACTCCACCAAGGTTGCCCTTTGTCACCGATTCTGTTCATAACTTTTATGGACAGAATTTCTAGCAGCAGCCGAGGTGTTGAGGGGGTCCGGTTTGGTGGCCTCAGCATTGCATCTCTGCTCTTTGCAGATGATGTGGTGCTGTTGGCCTCATCAAGCCTCGATCTCCAACTCTCGCTGGAGCGGTTCGCAGCCGAGTGTGAAGCGGCACCTCCAAATCAGCACCTCCAAATCCGAGACCATGGTCCTCAGTCGGAAAAGGGTGGCGTGTCATCTCCGGGTCGGGGATGAGATCCTGCCCCAAGTGGAGAAGTTTAAGTATCTAGGGGTCTTGTTCACGAGTCCAGGATGGACCGAGAGATTGACAGGCGGATCGGTGCAGCGTCTGCAGTGATGTGGACTCTGTATCGGTCCGTCGTGGAGAAGAAAGAGCTGAGCCAAAAGACAAAGCTCTCGATTTACCGGTCGATCTACGTTCCGACCCTCACCTATGGTCACGAGCTGTGGGTCGTGACCGAAAGAACGAGATCCCGGATACAAGTGGCCGAAATGAGTTTCCTCCGCAGGGTGTCCGGGCCCTGCCTTAGAGATAGGGTGAGAAGCTCGGTCATCGGGAGGGGCTCAGAGTCGAGCCGCTGCCCCTCTGCGTTGTGAGGAGCCAGCTGAGGTGGCTCGGGCATCTGGTTCGGATGCCTCCTGGACGCCTCCCTGGAGAGGTGTTCCGGGCATGTCCCACCGGCAGGAGGCCCCAGGGACGACCCAGGACACGCTGGAGAGACTATGTCTCTCGGCTGGCCTGGGAGAGCCTTGGGATCCCACCGGAGGAGCTGGTTGAAGTGGCTGGGGAGAGGGAAGTCTGGGTTTCCCTCCTAAAGCTGCTGCCCCCGCGACCCGACCTCGGATAAGCGGAGGAAGATGGATGGACAATTCCTACATGCTTAATCATATATTTTTGTTCAACCTCTTGAAAAAAAGCTTAAGTCTGCACTTCAATTCCATTGTAGTTGTTTCCGTTTAAAGCCAATGTGGTGGCATGCAGACCAAATCATGAAAATTGTGTCACTGGTCAAATATATTTGGGCCAAACTGTACGATTCCTGTTCAATCCTATTAATTCCAGATGACAACACATCTCCCTGATGATGTTCTTAAAAATCCAACTTGTGAACTTGTCATTGCAAGCTTCCCAAAAAATTTACTGGCGAGGTCCCCTGAACTTCAACGTTTTATACGGCTGGAAGTAATTCATTAGTTAAGTAACAGCACACGCTACACCTAAATAAGATATGATTGATTGATGATAAACCAACATGGTCAAGTACGACGGCGTATTAGGGCCACGTACAAATATATATTTTTTTAGGGGGCGAGGGCAGTATGACGAGAAAAAAGTGGCAAATTTGCCACTTTATAAACTGGCAACTATGATATTGTTCATCTCTGCTAAAGCAATTAATATCTCCTTGTTTGAAAACCCGACGGAAAAGTACATTTTAAGGAGTGCTTCCTCCGTAGACATTTTGCAAACTGTGACTTGTGTAGCATGACATATGCGTTTCCTTTCTGCCAACACAAACAGCCGCGCCGCGTAAAAAAAAAAGTGGCAAATTTACCACTTTTTTTCTCGTTATATTTAAAAGTGGCAAATTTGCCGCTTTTTTTCTCGTCAGATTAAAAAGTTTAGTTTTTTTCTCGTCATATTGACCTCGCCCTCTTAAAAAAATATATATTTGTACGTGGCCCTAATACGCTGTCGTAGTCAAGAGTGTAAAGTACTCACCTTTTTTTGTAGCGCATTGCGTAATGCCTTATTAATGAAGTTTCTGAAAAGATTGTACAGCCAGCTGAAATAAAAGAGACACTTTGATCAATCTGTGCCACTTCCTCTGGACAGTAGTGCATAGCCATGCGTATGTCACCTGGCTCCACCGTGGAATTTGATGGTCACGCTGCCAATGGTAGCCTCACAGTCGACACTACTGACCTGAGGTCGACCTGTTTCATCGCTTTTGATCGCGACGTCTTCGCTGATGGACAGTCCTTTCACACTCAAGTCAAAGGAACCGCTGTCCTTCCTGTTAAGCCAAATGAGACACTTCTACGGACCAAATAAATGTTTCATGTACGGCGCACATCTTGTCTCACTCACAATATTCTGCGGTATTTGACCCTCCAGTTTCCCTTCATACTGATGAAGGCGTTACCAATAGACAGTCTGACACCGGTCCCAGGCACCAGATTCACAGCAGAGGAAGGTAACCCCACAGCCACTGTTTGCATACTACAAGGAATTGCATGCTAAATAGGTGAGAGCTGTCAAAATGAGTCGATAGCGACAGCACTAAAATATGTACTTGGAATCAAAACAATAAGGACAATCTGGATCAGATCAATATATTGTCTTACTTTGACAATCTGTACTGGACCTTGCCAATGACGGACACTCGCTCTGTTCCAGATATATCTGGGATTGTTATGGTTTGGAGTTTCTTCTGGATGTAAGCCATCCCGAGTTGCCTGCCTACAGAGGAAGAACATTGGATAACTTGGCGCTTTGTCGCTCTTTCATCTACAAACCTTACCATATTCAATGCCGTTATCTGTCAGTTTGACTTGAACTCCTGGATTGGTGCTTGACGTCAAATGACTAAAGGCAACCAACGACAGCCAACACCACAGGAACATGTTAACCTTTGGAGAGGGGGGGATGTGGAGAGGATTGGTAAAGTGTACGGAGTCCCTCTGGTGTCAGGGTCTGAATTTTTATTTTTGCTAATCCGTACCCACAGTTTAGTAAACCGTACCTAAACCGTACCAACGGTTTAGCACGTCTGTGGCGTTATGTAATACGCATGCGCACACAACGTTCGAGTGGTTACTTGACAGCAGTATTAGCAGCGAACGCCTTTTTTCCATTTATCTTAAACTGTAGACTAGTGTTGGCAGTTTAACGATGCATTCGGATGAATGGATGACGGAAAGATGAAGTTTCTTTAGCCAAGTATGGCGTAGTAATTGCGGAGCACAACAAAATACGTCTGCATTTCAACAGCCTTGAGGCTTAACACGGAAGTAAAAGGAAGAAAGAAGACAAGTGTTCGAGCACCGCACAGTGGCATAAACGCAACATTACACATCAACTGAATACATAAGTCTACAATTTAAGATGAAAAGAAGCAGCCGTTCGCTGCTAATACTGCTGTCAAGCAACCACTCGTGCGCATGCGTATAAACACCACAGAAGAACTAAACCGTGGGTACGGTTTGGTAAACCGTGGGTACGGTTTACTCAACTGTGGGTACAGATTAGTAAACTGTGGATACAGATTTCTAAACTGTGGGTACAGATTAGCAAAAATAAATAAATAAAAATTCAGACCCTGACACCAGAGGGTAATGGGATGTCCTGTATCAGTTTAAATTTGGGAGGGGGGGGGAGTCACATTCATAACTGAGTGAAACCACATGATGCCTATTAAATCAGCAGCCTGGCCCTTAATTAAGTTCAGATTCAAGGCTACATCCGCTGTCCGTTTTCAAATGAACAAGAGAGGGGAAAAATGTCTATTATAAAACATACCGTGCATGCAAAACATATAAACAGCTCCCCATTTATTTATTTATTACAGTTCTTACAATTTAACAATGACATTTTTCCCATTAACAATATGAGAAAGTCTTCAGTTCAGTTCAAATATTGATTGCTGTCGAACTTACTAAAACTATCTTGAGAACATTTCTAAGTATAGAATGACTGGCAAATGAAATGATGTTAGAAATAAAAATGACTACAAAATAGCCCGCCAAAGTATCATCATTTGTGCATGCTATTACTGCCATCTCAACATTTAAGATTATTTAAGAGGCATGTATACATACTACATTATCAGGGAACTGATTTTAAGCTCAGGCTTACCTGAAATAGCCGATAACTGAGGCGCACAGTTTCTCCTGACGTGTCAGCTTGAGCTTCCAACTAAAAGACTGAAAGTGGAAGGAGAGTACATGCCTCTAATTCACTTATTTAATCAGGAACTGGACTTGACGAGGGGAATAGCCCAGATGAAGCAAACAATGACAAACGTTGTATTTTACATTGTTGTGAAATGTTCAAGGCGAAGAAGCCCAAATTTCCCTCACAATCTCAGGGCCATTCTTGTTTACTGGTGATGTGATTACAGTCTGACAACTTTGGGATTTTTTTTTTTTTTTAATTACGTAGGTTTTAAACATTAAATCAGAAACTTTCTGGAACAAGCACATAAGCCATTTTAGTTAGAGCTAGATTGTTCAGACAGCTTGTGATTTTATTTACCTCAGTTAGGGCCGCAGACAAAGATATTGTAAGTGTCAATATTGTTTCAACATTATCTTTTCTTACAGCTTAATTGTCCCTTATTCCATTGTGTATATTTTTTCAACGGAGTCAAGAATTATAGAGAACAAGTGATTTTTATTTATTTATTTTTTTTATTGTGAGCTACCATATTTTGACCCAATTTACCCAAACTCATGACGAATATATAATAAGATATTTGCACGAAAACACTGTGAAGTCCCTAAAAGGATGGAATTCCCTAACTTGAAACATACGCAGTGAATTTCAACAATCTTTTGCTTAATACTGGAGCCATTTCCTAACATAGCCAACATACTTTTTTTTTTTTTTTTTTTTTTTTTTTTTTTTAATGTATTCATAATAGTTTTACAGAGTGTACATTAAAAATAATGGCCAACAGCAGTGTGAAAGGTTTTAACAGTAATATGCATTTAGGGCAAGTGCACTTCATTTTAAACATTAGATTGTCACCCTATTTGACACAGTGGCCTACAGTGGACTGCACAAGAGGTCAATGCTGCTTCAGTTTATTGGGACAATCTGCTTTACATTGTCAAACCATTGAATATTTGTCAGTTTTTTAAAGGAAAAGCGTTTCCACTATACTTACTTAGTGTATGTTCAACTATTGAACATATGCAACAAGCAACCGTTCAAGCCAGTGGATGTTTACCTTGCGTTGGTATATATGGTTTAGTCCATCAGTAATTGTCTTAAAATGACTGTACTTGGCTTTGGAAGTGTGGGTTAGAAAGACAAACGTAGTGTAATGGTGACCTCTAGAGGCTTAGCGTAAGCAAGCGTACATCATCTGCATTTGTAGATGTTGATGATGATGGTACGCATACCGTCAATACCACGCTACATTTAAATTGTATGTGAGTGACTCAGCCCTAATTGTTTGCGTGTAACAACACTAAAAATCCATTCTAAAATTCTGAATTGAAATGGCTAAACAAAATCAAAATTATTATTTGTGATTTAACTGTTACTTGTCTGCAATACCAATTATCACTATTATTATTAGCCTATTTGGTAGGAACTTAAGTAATGGACCCTTCATGGCCTACGTCACGATGACGTCACGGTGTTAGCTGGAGGCCAAAACAACCGCTGGAGGCAACGAAGTGCAGCTAGAAGTAAACAACGCAGGTTGTCTGTTTATTCTATTCTATGTTTATCAGTTTACTCACATATACTCAAATGGCCGTTTTCCGCGTCCTTTCCGACGTGAACTTTCTATGAAAATATGCTGACCGGTGTTAGAACCACACGCCAGAGGTGTTTTTGCTTCCAGCTAAGCCCCGCCCTTTAAATTGCGTCACATTATTTACAAACTTTGAAGGGTTCTATAACCAACAAAAGCTTGTATGATGCGTCTCCCTTGCTGAGATTGAGATCCGACTTCAGATGTGGATGGAAATAAAACTAAACCAAGGCGTGTCTGTTCAAAATGGCTACACTGTACATTAAAATGGGTGCTTCAACTACCCCACCACTAGGGGTCACTACAGACTCACCTATTGTCATTTCTGGGGCCAGAATAATAGTTGTGAATTGGGACAGTAAATCATTGAACTTTGACCAGGACATTGTTTTATCCTTTCACATGAACCCTTGTCACTGAAAGCAACGAAGTGGCAATGATCTCAGTGGCAGATCTCATCACTTTCCACCCCAGTATTCACCAGCTTGTGACAAAGTTGACATTGATGGTGGTGACGTCTTCGAGGGCTGACATATTGCCGAGGTCCGTAGCAACGGGCTGTTCAGTGGTCATGTTATGGACGATGAGTGCCAAGAAAAGGGGTCACCTGGTTCAGGATGTCGCAGCGTGTTTCCTGTGCAGCTGCGAGGGACTTGCTTTGCCTTCTGCATTCATTCAGAAGTTCTAACATGCATGGCGGAACATAACAGTCTACGTTGCCACTGGCTGACCTCTGATAACGTGTAAATCCTTAACTACAAAGCGCATAAAGAAAGTACTTAAAAGCTTGATTTTTTGAGAGAAATGAATAGTCTGTTCTTCTGGAGACTGAAATTTGGATTTTCTTTTGAAAAGCAAAAGTGCTCATATCATGGTGATATGTTATCTTTTTTAAATATTACATCATTGCATATTTACAAAAAAAAACCCAAAACAAACTATGACGTTGTTAGGAAGGTGATTTTTTATTTATTTTTTTAATAAGGAAAGGGAGATGACACACCATGTTGTAGCCACAGTGCACTCCACCACCAGAGGAAAGTTCATGTGATGATGGAACAAATGGAAAGAAGGAAATCGCCCTGTCCGGCTCAGCAGCAGGCAAGGACAAAAAGGTGAAAGCGTCAGACGGGGAAGGGACAGGATGCTGCTGATGTCCTTTCAAAGGCACTGGGAATCAGGAGCTGGTCTTAGTTAACCATTCCAATACACATCAAACATTATCACATCATCAGTAGGATAATTGTGAGCGTTTTGACTGAACCTCAGCTGAATGCTAACAATGTGAGATTGTTTTTGTGTTAGGAACACCTGAAAAGGTGAAGTAAAAAAAAAAAGAAAAAAAGAATCTGAAATATGTTGTATGTGGCGTTCTGATTGTTACGTTAGTGAAATACGAATTAAGCAGCTGAATCAACCCGTTTTTATCTCTCTCCTGGGGTGGCCATTTTGCCACTTGCTGTCAACTGAAAATGACATTACAGTTCCTGAGGGCTCAGGTCACAACCAATCACAGCTCACCTGTTTTGTGAGTTTGGCCATGTGACATTTGCAAGATGAGCTGTGACTGGTCGTTACCTCAGCACTGAGCAACTAATTAATGTCATTTTCAGTTGACAGCAAGTGGCAAAATGGCCGCCCCCTGACAAGGATAAAAACAGGTGGATTTTGTGCTTTAGTAATATTTCACAAATGCAATATTAATCAGAATAGTATATTTATTTAGATAGTGGGGCTAAATAGAACAAATTACTGTAAAGAAAATGTTTGGCTTGACTTCCACTTTAATATGTGATAAACTATTTAGCCTATTGAGCAAGAGATTTTCAACATTACAAAATGAATGAGGGAGATACAGTCTGGGCCACACTGGATGGACTTAATGTTATTTTGCTAGGATTGTATTTTTTTCCCTCATCTTTTTCTTATCTGTCTCTGATTGGAATAAATCTTGAGGTGAATATGTATGTATTTGTTTTCCTGACAAATCTTGATTAATTTGAACAATTAATGTTTACAATAGAATCACATTTGGTGGTAGCAACTAACTAAGAATTTTCTAATTGCATGACCTTTCATGTGTATTTTGTCTATACAGTAATTTTGACTACATGTCTGGAGGAGGTTGAGGGAGATGGACCCATTACATTTGTTGACTGATGGATATATTGATTCATTAGCTCCTTGGTCCAATGACAAGAGGAAAGCAGTCCAATCCTTCGCCAGTCATTAAGTTTATGATCATAGTGATGATGGCTATACCTGTTCATTGCTGTTCAGGACAAGTGACCGATGACTCACAAGGTGAGGCTACTTGCATCAGGAAAGTTGAGGTAAAAGACAAACACAAGACATTTTATTCTTGGTCTGACTGCAATAAATCAAGGGTCATCAATTACAGCGGTGGTGTAACATGAATTTCAGAATAAGTATTATCAGTGGCGGCACGGTGAATGAGTGGTTAGCAAGTCCGCCTCCCAGTACTGAGGACTCGAGTTTGAGTCTAGGCTCCGGCACTTCCTGGGTGGAGTTTGCATGGGTACTCCGGTCTCCTCCCACACTCCAAAGGCATGCATGGCAGGTTAATTGGGCGCTCCGAATTCTCCCTAGGTGTGCTTGTGAGTGTGGATGGTTGTTCGTCTCTGTGTGCCCTGCGATTGGCTGGCAACCAGTTCAGGGTGTACCCAAAGCCAGCTGAGATAGGCTCCCTTCTTCCATTAAATCCACTTCGGTGCACGGCATTCATAGCAAACCTCGAGGTGCACTTGTTAAGGTTGCGCTGTACAGAATGAAGGCACCGGAGCGCAGACTAACTTGTATGAGCCAACAACGCTGATTGGCCAGCGCCATCAAGACTTGGGCATTGACAACTGTGGTTGGCTAATACAGCTATCACTCAAACACCATCCATCCATCCATCCATCCATTTTCTTGACCGCTTATTCCTCACAAGGGTCGCGGGGGCTGCTGGCGCCTATCTCAGCTGGCTCTGGGCAGTAGGCAGGGGACACCCTGGACTGGTTGCCAACCAATCGCAGGGCACACAGAGACGAACAACCATCCACACTCACACGCACACCTAGGGACAATTCGGAGCGCCCAATTAACCTGCCATGCATGTCTTTGGAATGTGGGAGGAGACCGGAGTACCCGGAGAAGACCCACGCGGGCACGGGGAGAACATGCAAACTCCACCCAGGAAGGTCCGAGCCTGGACTCGAACCGGAGACCTCAGAACTGGGAAGCGGACGTGCTAACCACTCGACTACCGTGCCGCCCACTCAAACACCAAAGGCGGAAAAAAGAAAAATGATCTAAAACCACACTGTTTTGCTATTAGGTTATTGCACTTGATCAAACCTCGATGTCAATTAGATTTAGATTTATCATGCAGCCCTAATATAGATCCATCCATCCATTTTCTTAACTGCTTGCTCCTCACAAGGGTCGCGGGGGGTGCTGGAGCCTATCCCAGCTGGCTTCAGGCAATAGGCGGGGGACACCCTAAACTGGTTGCCAGCCAATCGCAGGGCACACACAGAGACGAATGACAATTCAATACAATAAAATATTTTAGTAATAAGTTTTCATACTCTTAACATAAAAGTGGAAAAAATGTTATAATAGGGGCGGCACGGTGAATGACTGGTTAGCACGTCGCCTCCCAGTTCTGAGGACTCGGGTTCGAGTCTAGGCTTCGGCCATTCCTGGGTGGAGTTTGCATGTTCTCCCCGTGCCTGCGTGGGTCTTCTCCGGGTACTCCGGTCTCCTCCCACATTCCACAGACATGCATGGCAGGTTAATTGGGCGCTCCGAATTGTCCCTAGGTGTGGTTGTGAGTGTGGATGGTTGTTCGTCTCTGTGTGCTCTCCGATTGGCTGGCAACCAGTCCAGGGTGTCCCCCGCCTACTGCCCAGAGCCAGCTGAGATAGGCGCCAGCACACCCCGCGACCCTTGTGAGGAATAAGCGGTCAAGAAAATGAATGAGTGAATGAATGTTATAATAGAATTATGGCTGCATCTTTTAGTCATTGATAAAATATTTTAAATAATATTTCATAAAATTGAGTTAAAATTATAAAGTTTTACTGTAAAAATGAGTAATATTGATTTGTGTTGAGGTAATATTTCTGCCACTAGGTGGCGTAATTGCATTTGCAAGACGTTGGTTACAGCTCAGTGCATTTTTCTTTTCATATTAAAGCTATCAAATCTTTAACATGAAGTAACTTGAAGTAACTTGACCGCATGTCTCCACAAATATATGCATATTGTTACATTTATTACTCCTAAATTTTGACGTGGATGTGTGTGCTGTTTGGCGACTGGAATTTCCCCAGTACAGGCTCTCTAAGGAACTGTCATTAATGGTTCATTAAAAAAATAAAAAAATAAAAAATAGTGGCCTTAAAATTAACAAACTAATTTTGACACCCATTATATTTCAGATCGTATCACGGATTTGCCTCACGGATTGGATCGCTTCTCAGATCAGCAAAAAAAAAAAAAAAAAAAAAAAAAAAAAAAAACAAGAAAAATAGTACTTTGTCTTCATTTATTTTGTAACACGCAATTGAAATGAAATAAAAACCAAATCAATTCAAAATGTCTACTATATAGCTGTTAAGGATTTAGTGTTTTATTTTGTAAACCGCTTTTTCCCATTAAGTGAAAAAAATCAATTCAAAATGTCTAATATAGCCATTTAGAAACACAACTTTTAGTGCAACATGAGGCAGAAACATTATTTTTCACATGGTTCATGTGTAAAATAGGTATTAATGGCTTAAAGTTGTGTTACTATAATCTATACGGCAAAGTTTGACATTTTGAGTTGTTCTTAACTGCTTTCTCCTCACAAGGGTCACGGGGGTGGGGTGCTGGAGCCTATCACAGCCGGCTTCGGGCAGTAGGCGGGGTGCACCCTGAACTGGTTGCCAGCCAATCGCAGGGCACACAGAGACGAACAACCATCCACACACACAAGCACACCTAGGGACAATTCGGAGCGCCCAATTAACCTGCACCGGAGTACCCGGAGAAGACCCACGCAGGCACGGGGAGAACATGCAAACTCCAACCAGGAAGGCCGGAGCCTGGACTCGAACCCGAGTCCTCAGTACTGGGAGGCGGACGTGCTAACCAGTCATCCACCTGTTGTGTGCTGAAGGGTTGGATCCCAGAATGCAGACACAAATAAGATTTGAACTTTTTCATGTCGAGAGGCAGAAACCCAGAGACGCAGTACACAGGACAGGTGGACAATAAACCAAACCACACACAATTCTCAGACTGCACCCACAGACAGTGAATCATAAAGGACTAAAGAACGACATCACCTAAAGGATTAAAGGTTCACAACACGAACATCACGTTTTCTAAACAGGCACTTGTTACATCAGTACTTAAAAAGACACATAACAGGTCATGAACTCTGGCGCATGCGACCCAGGCTGTGACACCACCGTGCCACCCATGTGTATGTGTGTGTGTGTGTGTGTGTATACATATATATACATATATATATATATATATATATATATATATATATATATATATATGAAAGGAGAGAGAGAGAGAGAGAGAGAGAGAGAGAGAGAGAGAGAGAGAGATTTTGTCATTTCACTCACCATGGGAGCTGGTTACATTACAGTGTGTGCATATCAACCTGCGTCAGTCCTGAATATTTCCACTTTAATTTTATACCTACACAGCGGTATAAAATAATAATTAAATGTGATTTAATATTGAAATTAATAATAAAAATACCACAACATTCTTTAGCTCACGCCCTTGTGGCCACGCGACTGATATATATACATATATATATATATATATATATATATATATATATATATATATATATATATATATATATATATATATATATATATATATATATATATATTGTAGCGAGTAGTGACGGGAGTCGGAGGCGGAGTGTTGAAGTCCAGAGCCAAAGACTGGCGTTTTATTGACATCATCAACAACTCACTCTGCGCGAGGCTCACAGACCTACTAACATCTCGTCCTTTTATCCTTTCATCCTTTCATCCCAACAAACTCCCCCTTCGTCCCAACATTCTGTGGGTGAATTATGTTCCAATCACTACACAAGCCCCCCCAGAATTCACCCACAATCAAACTCCGGATGACGGGGCGGCAAAACTGCCCGACCCCTGCGGTTACAGGACCCAGGGAGCGAGGGCGGGAGGGACACCGCAGAAACACCAGAACAGTCCCGCGCACCAACTGGCGGGGATGCAGGAACAACTGGAAGGGACCCCACACGGTCCACAAGGCGCAGCCCAAGGGGGCAGCCGCGGCGGGGGGCGCGGGGCACGTCCAAGGGTCCGGCCAGGTCAACATGAGCCGGTTTAACATGCAACCCGGTGTCCCGAAGCGACTGGGTGTCACGGTCGGAAGCGTGGTCGACCGCCATCCGGGAAAAGTCGAGGCCCAGCTGTACCGTGTTGACGGCTGCCCTGGACAGACAATCCGCGACCACGTTGTCCTTGCCAGTGATATGTCGGATGTCCGTGGTGTATTCAGATATGAACGACAACTGGCGCTGTTGCCGCGCAGACCACGGCTCGGACAACTTCGACATGGAGAAGGTGAGCGGCTTGTGATCGACGAAGACCGTGAACTCACGGCCCTCCAGGATGAAGCGGAAGTGGCGGATCGCCAGCCAGACAGCAAGGAGCTCCCTGTCGAACGTGCTGTACTTGCGCTCCCGAGGGACCAACCGGCGGCTGAAAAAGGCGAGTGGCTGCTACGCACCTTCGACGCGCTGCTCCAAAACAGCCCCAACGGCAAAATCAGATGCGTCAGTAGTGAGGGCGATCGGGGCATCCGGGCGCGGGTGGGCCAACAAGGCCGCTTGGGACAGCGCGGCTTTCGTCTCTTCAAAAGCCTTGACTCTCACATCGGTCCAGTCGACCGCACGGTTAGGAGCCACACCCTTAAGTGCGTCGTAAAGCGGGTGCATCACATGGGTAGCGTGGCGGATGAACCTGTGGTAAAAAGTCGCCATCCCGAGGAACTCGCTGAGACCCTGGGCCGTCTGGGGTCGAGGAAAAGCGGCAACAGCTTCCACTTTTGCCGGGAGCGGGGTGGCGCCGTCCTCGTTGATGAGGTGGCCAAGGAATTGGATGGAGGGCACACCAAAGACACATTTAGCTCGGTTAATAATCAGTCCAGCCTGGCTGAGCTTGGAGAAAAGCTGCCGGAGGTGTGAAAGGTGTTCTCCGATGGAGGAGCTGGCCACCAGGATGTCATCCAAGTAGACGAAGAGGAACGGCATGTCCCGGAGAACAGAGTCCATGAGACGCTGAAAAGACTGGGCCGCGTTTTTAAGGCCGAATGGCATCCTGAGAAACTCGAACAGTCCGAAAGGTGTTATCACAGCAGTCTTAGGTACATCGGCGGGGTGTACCGGAACTTGGTGATAGCCCCGTACCAAGTCCACCTTGGAAAACACCTTCGCACCTGCCAGGTGGGCAGAGAAGTCCTGTATGTGCGGGACCGGATAGCGATCGTGCGTCGTGGCATCATTGAGGCGGCGATAGTCTCCACACGGTCGCCAGCCGCCGTCCGACTTCGGAACCATGTGGAGAGGCGAGGCCCACGGGCTGTCCGAACGACGAATTATGCCAAGGCGTTCCATGTTGGCGAATTCGGACTTAGCTGTGGCCAATCTATCAGGGTTGAGGCGTCGGGCCTTAGCGTGAACCGGCGGACCCACGGTCTCGATGTGGTGCTCGACCCCATGCTTGGTAGAAGTGGCTGCAAATGTAGGCGTGGTCAGGCTGGGGAATTCTCCAAGAAGCCGCGTGAACACACCGTCATCTGAGAGCGGGCTGGCAAGGCCCTCAAACGTCTCCACATCACACCCACAAGCAACAGTGGAAAACGTCACAGCGTCCAACAGGCGGCCATTTTTAACATCCACCAGTAGACTGTGGGCACACAAAAAGTCCGCGCCAAGAAGGGGAAAAGAAATGTCCGCAGTGACAAAGTCCCAAGTGAACCGGCGCTCCCCAAAACATACATCCACTGTCTTAGTGCCGTAGGTCCGGATCGGTGCATCGTTGGCCGCTGACAGGTGCGGGCCGTGAGTGCCCCCGGCAGCATCTTCAGCCGAGGCAGGCAACACGCTTCTGCGGGCGCCGGAGTCACAAAGGAATTTGAGTCTGGAGAAGGTGTCCATGATAAACAGCAGCCGGCACTCTGCGCCCCCACTCACAGCTGCAACTGAGTGGAGGCGTTGCCGTTTCCCGACGCAACAAAGGAGCAAGGGGCGCGGCACCTCTTCGCCTTGGTTCCAAAACGTGCGTGAAAATAGCATAAGCCAGGGGCTGATCGGCCATCCACGGCAGCGCGTACCTTATGAGGTGCCGTTGCGGCCGCCGGGACTGGGAAGGCGCGTGCAGAGGCCAAGAACTCGTGGTTGTGACGCTGGGTGGCCAGGAAAAAACGGTCAGCTTGCTCCGCCAGAGCACGTGGCTCAGAGATGGTAGTGTTCGCTAGCGCTGTCTGGACATGAGGAGGCATGTGGCGCAGAAACAGTTCAATAAATAAAAAGTTCGGCTCCTCCGTGCCAAGCAGGTACAGCATTTTTTCCATTACCTCGGATGGCTTACTGTCCCCTAGGCCCTGGATGGCGAAAAGGCGGCGAGCCCTTTCCGGCCGTGACAGCTCGAAGGTCTTAAGGAGGTACGCTTTGAGCCCCGCGTACATATCCCGTGCCGGGGGAGAGGTGATAAAACTCACAGCTCTGGCCGCCGTGGAGCTCCCGAGCGCGGCCACGACGTGGTAGTAGCGCGTGGAATCGTCCGTAATTCCCCGGATGGCAAACTGAGCTTCAGCTTGTACAAACCACGTCGCCGCGGCCGACTCCCAAAACTCCGGTAACTTGAGATCAGCGGAGTTCGCCATGTCGCTCAATTCGATCAAATTCTCAGCCTCGGAAACGTCAACGAGGCGGATGTCGGGGTCACCAATGTAGCGAGTAGTGACGGGAGTCAGAGGCGGAGTGTTGAAGTCCAGAACCAAAGACTGGCGTTTTATTGACATCATCAACAACTCACTCTGCGCGAGGCTCACAGACCTACTAACATTTCGTCCTTTTATCCTTTCATCCTTTCATCCCAACAAACTCCCCCTTCATCGCAACGTTCTGGGGGTGAATTATGTTCCAATCACTACAATATATATATATATATATATATATATATATATATATATATATATATATATATATATATATATATATATATATATATATATATATACACACACACACAGACACCCCCCCCCCACACACACACACACCCACACCCACACACGCACGCACTTTTTGTTGTCAAACTCACAAACACAAGCCACAGTCGACACTGCCGACAGCGCCACCTGTCCATGGCCAACAATCCCCCGAAATCCCAGAATTTCTGCAAACCGCCTGCAACTGGTATCTGCACATTTGTGCTCTTGACAGGTTGGCTCATTTTTCCCCCCAGCGCAAAAGGTGACTGCTGTTGCAGTGGCTTTTGTGCTGCTAAATCCAATCACTTGTCAATGGTCAGGCGAAGGTTGTGATGTTTGACTTGGTGATGCAATCAAAGGGGAAGGTTCTGACGACATAGCGCGAAATGACAGCAGCCCCTCTGATCGAACGTGGACCTTTTAAAATATTCCATTTAAAAACAAGGTGCGAATTTAAAATAAAACATCGGAATAGCTATTTAAATGTGCGCATGAATTTGACACACATCATGGATTGATGGAGCACCTTGATCGAAATGTGAGTTTACTTGCTGGACGTACATTTCTTGAAAAAAAAAAAAAAAAAATGCAGTCTGCTCCAAAGTCAGAAATTAAATGCATGCGTCGTTTTCCCTCGTCCCTCCCTCTTTTTCTCTCCTCCTCCGCTCTCTTGTCATTAGGCTTTTCACCGGCAAAACATGCGCGCACGCACGCTCCCCTTCTTTCCTTTCGTCATAGCAGAGGAATAAACGCCGAGGAGTGACTTAAGCCGTGTGCGACATTCACCTCGCTCTCCTCCTGGATGTCGTTCTAACAAGGTATGTTGAATTATGTTTTACGTGCATTTCGTCATAAAATCTGTCTTGTCTATGTTAGATGGTTTTCCGAAACGATGTATTCTTATTTACGCATTCATATCAAACAATTGTGATGCTATGCTGTGCGTGTGCTTTTGCTGCTATGGCACAGTACAGGAAAAAAGGCTCCAGTGCTTTTGTATATTATCTAATAACGTGCGTGGACTTTGGCTTGGCTTGTTTACCGACCTCTACTGGAGGAGGAATGCCATCGTGGGAATGATGGTGCTTATTCAGTGGCAAGAATGCGCGATTTGGAAGGTCTTTGTGAGCCCACGCGGCCCCGATTTGTGTTGACATCATCATGCGGGCTGTCGGAATCTTGCAGGGTCCACTCTGCTCTCTGTGAGGGCAGCGTTCGCTCTTGGCTTTGCATCGTCATGACCAAGTTGCGTGCATGTTCTCCGATCAGCTGTTTCAGTGTGTGCCGAAGCCTGTCAAACACACCCACTTGTAATTACACACACCCACATGAACACGCACACTCACGCACTGCTGGGACATGTAAGCACCATGGTGTGGAGAAATTGCATTTGCTGTGTTTGCCTACATGCTCAGGCTTGACTTATGGGTGACGGCCAACTGCTCTTTTTTGTTGTGCAAAATATCTCTCTCCGTACATATGCTTCTTAGAGGTTTACATGAGCGTGTGCATACTTGCCAACTTTTTGGGCTGTGAAAAACAGGGCAATTTATTGTCATCGGCGTATGGACCCAGTTTCTTTGGCCGGGAGCGTTTGACCGAAATTCAGCCCGAAATATTTGTCGTTCGTCGCTGTGGGAAGGGAGTACGCACAGAAGTTGGCAACATGGGCCGTTTAATATTTTCTGCTTGGGCCGACCAGCCACCTGCCCAAGAATGCACTGGCTGTTCAGGAAACTCACAAAATTCCTGATCACCTGGTCATCTCATTATCCACCTCTGCCATGTATGAACCTATGTTTGCAAATAGGGCTGGGTCTAAAATATCGATATATCGATTCATTCATTTTGTTACTCCCGTAAATTAATGTGCCAAATAGGGCCCGACCGATTAATCGGCCGACAGTTATAATCGGCCAATTGTCAGCCTTCAAACATAGGCCAAAACAATCGGCCAATTGAGCTAAATGGCCGATTATTTTCCCCTTAAAACGTCATCAAAGAAAGTCAAAGTTTCTGACACTGTGAAAGTACTCTGAATGCACCATTTTGCTTGCGTAGCATTAGCAACTAGCAAGTGCGTAGTGTACGTTATTCTGTTGTCCTTTAAGCTGTTTAATGACACCACAGTTGGAGTTAACTGTAAAACTAAATACACAACGTCAAGAATGACATCCGCTGTATATTTAAATACAAAACACGCTTTGTTTTTAAAACATCGCTAGCCTAGTGCTACCACGTATGGAAGCCTAAAAGTGTCAAAATTCAATAAATAAAAGGCCTTTTTGAAATAACTTTTCTCTTGATAAATAACAGGCTATTATGTAATATGGCCATTAAATTTTAAAATGAGGTGTTAGTATTATGAAAAGTGTTGTGCTATTCTTTAATATGTAACAAATATTTTATTTTGATTAAATATTTCATAATGATTATTTTAACAACGTCATACTTTTTAAAAATAATGAGATTTAATTTATTTTCAAGGTTTTATAAGAAAATAAATTGTTTTATAAAGTCAGTTTTTATTTCATAATGTCATTTTCCACAATGGTCGTCTTTTACATAATGGCGTTTTACGGCCGAATGTCTTGGTCTGTCAATCAAATGACATGAGGCAGAGCCAGTTACGTGATTGGCTGAGTCCCTTATACAGACATGAGCAGCAACACTTGCAGTATCGATTCACGCGTGGAGAGTTTAGCGCCTGATGAGGAGCCACGGCGGTCACAGGCTTGCTAAAGCATGGATACGGGAGATAAGTCACTTTCAGAAGTACTCCAAGAAGTAGCAAATCGTTTAGAATCGGATCATAACGTAAAGGCCTTGTTAAACTTCTGCGTCATGCTACGGGGTAGGCGTCACGGCGATCTCCGCTCACACAGGTGGTCCCACCCACTGACTTTGATTGACAGGCCAAGACATTCGGCTGTAAAACGCCAGTATGTAAAAGAAGACCATTGTGGAAAAGGACATTATGAAATAAAAACTGAATTTGTAAAACGTTTTATTATCTTATAAAACCATGAAAATAAATTAAATGTCATTATTTTTAAAAAGTATGACGTTGTTAAAATAATCATGATGAAATATTTAATCAAAATAAAATATTTGTTACATATTAAAGAATAGCATAAAACTTTTCATAATAATACTAACACCTCATTTTAAAATTTAATGGCCATATTACATAATTGCCTGTTATTTATCAAAAGAATAGTTATTTCAAAAAGGCCTTTTTATTTATTGAATTTTGACACTTTTGGGCTTCCATAACCACGAAGTTAGCAAATGCTAATGGAAAGTTTGCATCAACTTCGGGAATGTTTTTCCTTCAAATAACGAATCGAATCGGGCCTTTCTGAATCAAATCAAATCGATTTTGGAAATCTGAATTGATACCCAGCTCTCTTTGCAGATGTCTTGTTTTAATGAAATACTAAAGCTCATCAGTCTGCTTTCGTGTAGGACTATAGAAACCAGAGAATAATTATTATTGAGAGGCTGAAATAATTTTGATCATCGAGTAGTTGCCGAGTAACCAAATCATTTTGGTACATTGAAATAACCCATTACATTTTGTTGCATGGCTTACATTTTTAAAAACTGCCATTGATATGAACCCCTCAAACGTTCTGCGTTGGCACAGGTCTCTGCTCTACTGAGTACGTTCGTTACATGATGAATTTCATTGCCCAATTGCCCAAACACACAGCAGACACACCCCTACACGATGTGTGTTGTATGCTGCATCAGCTTTGCCTCGTCAGTGTGCATTTCACTCATGCATCCAACAGCCAAAAAAGCTGGCACCAGCATCTTTTCTCGATGCTCTTCAGCATCTCAATGTGTTCCATGAATGAACGCAGCAGGAAGGATCAACATAACTCTCACTAGTAATTCACGATAGATTTTTCACTGTATTATGTGCAAGACTACTCTATTTTATGCATGCATTTGAATACACAAAACACTTAATTTGATATTCAAATGATGAAATACTGCATATTAGATTTCTTTTTTTTGCATGTACAGTACATGCACATACAGCAGAACCTTGTTATCAAATTTTCTTGTTATATAATGTTCATATTGCACTTATACTATAATTGAAGATGCACAAAGTATTTATCAAGCTTGGATGTAAAGTTATCCCAGACAGAGTATTTTTGAGTGCATCACATAAGTTTAGGGTTTTCTAGACATATGCGATGCACTCAAACAGCCTTCAGTTATAATTAAAAGCATTGTTTTCATTTCAGTTACCGGTAGTTTCACTCAAGTTTGGAATTCTGACATTGCATAAGGATTTTATACCGTGGATAGACGGATTAGAGTCACGGATCAGATCGTTTTTCGGATCAGAAAAAAAAGAAAAGCTCAATAAAACTTTGTCTTCATTTGCTTTTGCCCATTACAAAAAAAAAAAAAAAAAATCAACAAAAAATTTGGGCGTTTAGGATTTAGGAATACAACTTTATGCACAATATGAGGTAGGATACATTCTTATTTTATACATGGTCCAAATAACAAGGTATTCATGGCTTAAAGTTGTGTTTCAAAAATCTAAACCACCATATTTGACATTTCTTTTTTTAATGGGCAGACATGTTTTATAAAAGAATCGATGACAAAGTTCTATTTATCTTTTTTTTTATTAATAATGCTAAAGACCTCAAAGTGCAATTTAATGCACATTTTCTTCATTTAAACATGGAGACTGGCGAGTGAGCTACAAAGTAGCCTAGGTCCCGAATAAATGAAAAAGAAGTCAAGAAAGCAAGCCAAGTAACAGCTCTCAGTTGTTCATTGGAGCTCTCTAGAAACATAGCCTAACTCATATGATTGACAATGATATGCCCCGCTTGGCCATCATTGGCTGCAGGTGATCATACATTGCTTGGCCAATGGGGTATATGCCATGGAAGAGGCGGGACTTCCGACTTCCGTGATTTTGCACATGAGTTTGGTTCCGGTCCAGATTGCGAACGCGCAACCGAGGGGCACAAAGTCGGAAGCACAAGTTTTGATTTTTTAATTTTTTAAATTTATTAATTTTTTATTTTTTATTTTATTTTGACGCAAGCCACACGTCGCAAAACGAACCGAAACCAAAGCTCATGTGCAAAAACAGTCCCGCCTCTTCCGTGGCATATACCCTATTTGTGCTGTGGGAATTTGGTCGACTTGTGATTGTTGTGATGGTTCGTCGTGTGATTTCTTTATTCTTGAAACCCCTTCATACTAAATATGTCAAGAACTAAAAGAAAGTGGTCATATGAATATGTGCAATATGAATTCACATGTAGAACTAAACACATGGGGGCATATTCACTAAGAATGCGCTGCGTCCGGTAATAGCACAAAATATTGCACCATAACTGCACCCGCAGTCTGCGCCAAGTTACCCACCTATTCACTAGGGATATTGCTCTAATCATATACCGGCGCAAACACGCCCACAAAACTGACAGCTTGGAGCAAATTTGCACCTGATTGACCACACATGGCAATGGATTTGCGGCAAGAACATGGTTGTTATAGTAACAGCTGCGAGAAAGATGACATTATCAGAAAGCGAGGTTGGACCGAGAGTAAGCGTTTAGAGCGCCATTAAGCTGTACAAAGCAGCGAGGACCACAACGACGTCATTCATTCATAAAGTACAAATTACTGGTGCGATCGTTTTTAAAAAAAATATATTTTCAGATGTTGGCGTGGGCGTACAGTATATATCTGGCACTTAAGAATGATCGTAAAATGCCTCCCCGCCATTGCCGATCAGCCCGGGTTACGTTATGTGTCATAAACTAACACGGAAATACTTCTCCCTCTCTCTCTTTCTCTCCTCTCTGCGTGATCAGCCGCGCATGTTGTGCGGCAAATGGCATGCACTGCCGGAGATTGAGGTTCGTCAGGTTAATACATGCTTTCCAAAAACGTTATTTGCGTCACGCAAACGTGGTGTGGTTATTTGCGCTGGCGTTAGTGAATTAGATGCTGTATATCACTGAATCTCATTTGCATTGGGGTGAGCATATTTTTGTCAAATGCATGCAAATTACCTAATTTACATACATACGTGTCAGTTTAGGACATACGTAACTCGGGCTGATCAGCAATGACATGCCAAATGCATACTGTATGCACACGCCAACCTCTGAAAATATGTTTTTATAAAACGATCGCACCAATAATTTGTACTTTATGAATGAATGACGTCATTGTCGTCCTCTCTGCTCTGTACAGTTTAATGGCGCTCTAAACGTTTACTCTCGGTCCAACCTCGCTTTCTGATGTCATCTTTCTCGCAACTGTTACTATAACAACCATGTTCTTGGCGCAAATCCATTGCCATGTGTGGTAAATCAGGTGCAAATTTGCTCCAAGTTGTCAGTTTTGTGGGCATGTTTGCGCCGGTATATGATTAGAGCAATATCCCTTGTGAATAGGTGGGTAACTGGGCGCAGACTGCGGGTGCAGTTGTGGTGCAATATTTCGTGCTATTACCGGACGCAGCGCATTCTTAGTGAATATGCCCCTCTGTTTGTAAGAAGGAGCACACGGAAAAGATTAGACTTGGCCACGCCCAACTCATTTTGTTGTCAAAAACACACTAAGTCTGGTGAGCCTTGGCCACGCCACCAAAATCCGCTCGTTTGATGCTAGGCTAACCCCGGGTTTTCACCGGTTGCGGTTGCGGTGCGGTTGCGGTGCGGTTGCGGTGCGGTCCGGCGACGCAAGCAATTAGATTCCATTCATTCGAATGGTGCAGTTTACACCGCTTGCGGGTGCGTTGCGTGTCGACTGCGGAAGGCCTGCGGCGTGCCGCAAGCCTTCCGCAAGGATAGACCTATTTTCTATTTTTGCCGGACGCCGCAGCGGTAGGCCTCCGGCAAATGGCAAGCTAGCACAAAACACATCGAGCGGGACAGGAAGACCGAGGCAGTTTCAAAATAAATTTCCGGTTACCTTTCAGAATAAAACACTCGCCAGCTCCTATTTCGCAAGCTTTCAGCAAAACGTGACGTGGGCGTCGCCGGGCCATGTGCTCATTCACGGTTTAGACACCAGCGAACATGGACGAGGAGAGGTTTATATTGGAGGTGGAAAACCACAAAATAATATATTACACGGCACATCCTTTTTATAAGGACTGTAATGTATTGTGAGTTTGATGTTCGCGATTGCTTGTTGTGCCCGTCTCGCTTGCCGTACTGAGCGGCAGCCGGACGGGGAAGACAGAAATAAAGAGTGGACCCGCACTGACCCGACTCTCGTTATTAATATACTTTACAAGGACAACCAAAAAAAGGATGCTGCATGGAATCTCATAGCAGAAGAGCACAGACATTCTGTATGTTTGTCGTTGTGAAATGCCACATGATCGCGCGCGCGCGGTCCCGCGAGACACGTTGGGAAGTGGGCGGCGACGGAGCTGCCGGACCGCAGCTGTGCGGAGCCGGTGTGGATTGACAAAAAAATTGACCCGTCCGGAGCACGCAGTCAAGACGCACCGCACCGCAACCGCACCGCAACCGCATCCAGTGAAAACCCGGGGTAAGAGTAGTCCGTCGTGGAGACTGCAACTCTGCAACAAGGTACAATTTCGTGAACATTTCATTTTTTTTTTTTTTTTTTTTGAAGGAATGAATCGTTTATTTTGAAGACCAAATAAAAAAAAAAATAGATAAACAAAACAAATTAAAAAACACATGTAGCAGTGCTCCAAAAGGATCAGAAAAAAAGTCAATCTTGTGTACCCCATTAACCCCTTGTTCTATTGTATTTAATAATAATAATAATAATAATAATAATAATAATAATAATAATAATAATAAATAATGATTGCATATTTTATACTAACAATAAGAACTGGTGTTAGTAAAAAATGCTATGCTTTAAATGAAGCAGAGAAATGATGAAATCTTAAAAATTTCCCCAGCGCAAAAGAGTCACACACTTTCCTTGGGTGGACAAGCCTCCAGGTGAAGCCTGAGCACACCCTGCTTGCCCAGCGTGGACAGCAGTTTAAACTCTTTGGGCATGTTTTGCACGGGTAAGCATTTGAGATCATCGTAGTAGTGCTCGGTGAGAATGTGTCCGTCTGGGTGTTTGTGAGAGGGCCAGAAGCCGTACAGGTGAACCTCGGAGAACAGCTCCAGAGCCAGACTGGCCATTAATATGCCCGTGGTGGGCTGATAGTTGTTGAGGCCTTTGGCGGCCCAGCACCGGGACACATTGCGCACGTAGTTGGGGTTGAATGAGATGACACGGATGGGACCGTTGAAGTCTTCCAGGGTGCGGGTCACTCGTATTGACACTTGTGTGCAGGAGCGGTAGGAGAAGGTATGAAGGAGCATCAGGGCCTTCCCGTAGATCTGGACTGCTTCCACAAATTTCTGCTGTGGTCCCAAGCCCGACAGAGACTCGTACCTTGCAATTGAGCAGCACTTTTATCAAGCTACCAGTAAAACCAAGCCACTGTCATGTTTCAGTTTTGGAGGGCTGGGTTTCTTTTGATACAATATTAGGGCGCCCAGAGGATGGTTGGTGTCATTGCTGCAAAGCTCATTTCAGGAAATCTTTAAGATGCATGGAGCACAAGAGCACAATTACTTTATGAATTCAAGGTGTTCATCAGTAAACCTTATACCTATGTCTTGAATTTGAAGTAAATCACATTTTATTTTTCAATAACGAAGGCATGAGTGAATGTGCATTTAAAAGTGAGGTTCAATATCTCCATCAAGGTGAAGAACCGCTGCTCTTAACACTTGCTTGAGTGTTATCCCTGCTTGTGCAGCTGACAGAATTGAAGCAGGTTGCTTCTTTGTAGATAACAAAGTGAAAGGTTTCATTGTTTCATTTGAAAGCAGGGTCTAAGCTCACTTCCTAAAGCAAAATCTCAACTAAAATTGATCTGCATCAAATATTCTGCACCTCGCACAATTTGTATGATCTTCACTCACTTGAGGGGGAAAAAATAATGATACTGTAATGACCACTTTTTTTTTTATTTAATTTAATTTTATTTATTTATTTTAATGAATTCACTGTAATCCTCCCACGGCTGCCGATCCCATTTGAGGCAGTTGAACATTTGCATAGCAGGTGACACTAGCATGCATTTGGAGGTGTTGTTAAACTCTGTGTTTTCTCTGGCAGTCAAGTGCGAGCTTCTGGATTTAGCGATTATGCTCGACAAACTGATAGTCATTCATCAGAAGAAGGCTATATGGCCACCCACACACTCGACACTGCGCAGGGAGGGTTCGAGTGCGCAAAAGTTTTAGCGTTCATTAACTGGATTACAAACGCTCACTGTTGCTTGTTGCATTAACATTGACATGTTCTTAACTACTGTAATTTGATATAGAAAACGAACACCAAAGTCCCCCCCACGCCCCCATTTTCACCAGTAAGTTGTGTGAACACTCCTTCAAAATTGTAAAGTCATGATTTCATGGTTTTAATAAACACATTTCAGTAGCACATTTTATTTTGCCATTTCAGATCAGATGCCTTTTGATCTTTGGTTTGTAGCTTGTGATAATGATGTGTTTTGGGAATTCTGGTGTTGATTAAAATTTGGATTGTTTCATCCGGGCAAAGGTCTGTGGCTCTATTCTTTACTTTGTTCCATTGTCTTTTCAAATGCAGATTTTTTTTTTTTTTAACTCCACTCTAATATTGGATGTAATTATATTGTGAAGGTTTACCTAATGAAGTGCCTGGTGAATGTATATTGCCATGTAATTGACTGTGAATTTGAAATTTAATAGCACTGGGACTGACAATGAATGTATAACCCCCGCACCCTCCCTCCTCAGTGCTCATGCTGATTTTCCAACCTGGTCAGAGCTTTAGTCGGAGCTGTGCAACATGCATTCAGTTCACTGGATGTTCAGAAAGAAAAGATCTTTCAGGCTTTCTTACCTCTGACTGATATCTCTGTACAGCATCAATTTTTAAGAGGGGGGTGGAAGGAAATTTTACCTCAAGCAAAAGCAGTGCTCAGCTATTCTGATTATGGTGAGTCAGCAGGCTCTGCCGCCCAATTCTCCTTTTCATTGTATACGAACAGTCATTTTCCCAACACTTTTCGAGCGCTGTCTATGAACATACCCCAAGAGTCCCAGGCTGTGTCTATCTTGTTGCTGTCTTTGATGCGCTGCAGCAAATATACTCAATAGGCGACGTCCAACAGAGTTGGTTCATGTGGCAAAGGGGATGCATTTAATCTTTGATGGTGTGAAACGGCTTGTCTCTCTGCAGTTTAGTACAGTATTGTAATATGTTTCATCAAGCTTCCAGTTGGTCTGTCCTAAATTAATACGTTTGGATTTGGTCATGGTTTCTTAAGCCAGTGCTTCTCATTTATTTTCTGTCATGCCCCCCCCAGTAAGAAGAAAAATCCCCCCCCGCGACTATAAATACTATCATTTGTTGATAAAATTTTCATAAGCACAACTCTGCATAACACCGTATCCGTATTAAAGTATAAGATAAAAAAAAGAAAGAAATATGGACCAACTTACAACAAAGAATAGCTTTATTAAGGGCAACAGAAAAGATTTAAAATGCATCTGAAATTAAAAAATAAAATTAAATCCTTAATTAAACTAAACATTTTTTTGACTGACCATGTCAAACCATATGATACGGAAAAATAAAATGACATAAAATCAATAAATAATAATGCATTCATACTGATCACCAACATTAACTGAGGAGCACAATATTAAAAAAAAACTTTAACCTGCAAAACAAAAATATATAAAATAATTTGTGCTGATTGTTTTTGCTGTGTGCAAAGCATGCATGCTCAGTGCAAACAAAACCCCTACACGCGAATGATCCCTGCGCACACTCTGCCAATAATGACAGTGCCACTGCCCCCTAATGTAGTGGAGGCGCAATTGCACTTTATTCTAGGACAGTAAAAAAAAAATTTAAATAAAAAATAAAAAAGCATGTTTCCCGAGGTCAAACGCGCCCCCCTTGAAGGAGCCTCGCACCCCCCTGGGGGGGCCAGCCCCACTATTTGAGAAGTACTGTCTTAAGCTAACGTTGTTAAAAGCATGTTTGCAATATAACAGTTTATTAAACAAATGGTTAGCACATCTGCCTCAGCTTTATGGTTGGTTGGAGATTCTAATCTGAGGTTCTTTTGTGGAGTTTCCATTTTCCCACACCCAAAATGTCCATTCGCCATTCGCGTTAACATCAAGGAATGAAATTCGAATCAATTCGCATTTTGCACTTTTTCGAAAATTGTGGAAAAGGTCTCGTGTTTAGACAGCCATTCAAAAGAATCTAAGTGTAGCCTACACCGACGCATTGACGCAGCGTATCAATGAAACCACGGAAAGGTTTTCCTTTTTTGTTGAAAATTACTTACTTTAACCTCCAGGATTCCACGCCGGACCCTTGGCCAATGGCAGAACTCAACTCAACTCAACTCAACTCAACTCAACTCAACTTTATTTATAAAACGCTTTAAAAACAGGAGTTGCTGTATACAAAGTGCTGTACATAAACAAACATCAGTTTTGCGGTAAACAAGAACTAAGCAAACATTTTGAAGTACGAATACAGGATGTTTATTTCTCTTGGGTCCAATTTTAAATCCAGTACTGTTGTGTTGTACTCGCCTTGTCTTAGCCTTGACGTGAGAGGCCAACAGCGAGGCACACTTCC
Organism: Festucalex cinctus; assembly: GCF_051991245.1. NCBI lineage: Eukaryota > Metazoa > Chordata > Actinopteri > Syngnathiformes > Syngnathidae > Festucalex > Festucalex cinctus. The sequence goes on along the minus strand of NC_135418.1, from coordinate 5,997,949 downwards.
TAGCTGGGGTTTGTTGACTGACTGCTTAACATTTCAATTTAATGCTGATTAGCTGGCCAAATATTCCCATACCCCACAGACGCCCGTGCCATATACACACACACAACTACTTCCGGACGTCCCACAATAACTCTAAAAGGTGAAGAAGTGGTGAAATGAGGAAAACGTAACTCGGCCTGGGTCTGCCGGACATGTGTACAAATAATACATAAACTCAGAAAATTAGACATTCAGAGAATATTAGTCACATCACAGAGCATGCAGTTTGTAGTAATAGGAAAATGAAACTTCATGAAGCTTCATGAAGTACTTATATATATATATATATATATATATATATATATATATATATATATATATATATATATATATATATATGACACAGAATATCACTGTAATGACTTTTTTACTGTTTTTGTAGTTCTGTGGCTATGACATAATGGAGCAATACTGATGTTTCTTTGCCACCTATTGTATAAGGCCATAGCTCTCAGTGCTCACTGCAGTAGGTTTAAGTAGCTTCTCCGATTTTTCTCAATACTTAGTTCCCAAAAACAAATCATTTGTAAAGGCTCATGGCGTCTTGTTTGCTGCAGATGATGAGCTACCCAGCAGGTGACTCCCAGTCACGTTTGGCCTGTCATGCTTCTCAACTTGTCAAACAGGTTGGATAACACATGCAGGCATTATGCCACCCTTTCTGTACACGCATTGTGATTTGCAGTCTTGTTTGTGCATCTCCATGTGGCTTTTGTTTTTCTTGACCTGTTTTAGTAAAATAATATACCAATTTACTAGGCACATCTTCTTTGTTAACAGTGATACTGATATTTTTACACGTGGATAATAAAGCATCATTCTGGTTTTTTTTTCTTTTTCAAAACATCTACAAGAAGAGATATCTGACTTAGATATAAGGATTTTGCTTAGGTCGGCCAGTTTTGCTACAGGCTAAAGTATGGAAAGTGGGACTGGTTGCTAGAGATGTGCCAGTTACTGCATCTTCACAAGAGCTGGCCTTGAGCAAGAAACTGAACTTGCCTGGGGCATCTCACTATGGGTTCAAGTCCACTGCATCCACAGTGTGCATGAGCATGTTTCTGTCATGCTTAATAATTCAATATAACCATTGCATTTTTGTTTACACGTTGATCCATGAGAACATTTGTTTTGAAACACGTGCTATCTCATTGGGACAAGGGCTTGTGATGCATCATCCTCACATAGCTGATTTGAATGCAGCTAACCTTGGATAAGTTCCTACGCTAGGTGCATAAGCTCCAGTTCACATATAACCCGAAAAGGGTAAATAGAATAAAAAAACAACAACAACAAAAATGGATAGAGAGGTAATTGGACAGATGGTCTGTCTGTCTGCCTGTCTGTCTGGTGCTGGGTTCTTTGTGTGAATTATATATGTGGTCTCTGCTTGTCTACATTCTTTCTGGGCACCCTGGGTCCAGTCCAAAAACTTAGGTTAGGTTCCTTAAAGTATCTAAATTATCTATTTCTCTCAGCGTGAGTATAAATGGCTGTCTTTCTCTGTGTCTCGTGTGTGTTTGACCTTTTGTCCAGGGCGCACTCTGCTTCTCACTCTATATCTGCAAAGAATAAGCGCTATGCATAATGGATGAATGCATCCTAGCTTCTAGGCATTCACAATTTGTTTAATTTTAGTCTTGAGGTAGAGGTTTCATGATGTTGTTGTTACATTATGGTATTAAATCAAATGCTGACTGACTTGCCGTATTCCATTTGAAATAGAGATTTGCATGCAACGGAAAAACAAACACTGAATATGATCAAACTGCAGGTTTACTTTTATGGTTCACACCTGATAATAGCAGAAAAGAGGATGGGAGTTCCTCTTGGGTGTTGGTGCGTCTAGACACGCCAAACAACAACTGGATAGAAAAATAACCGGTTGCATAAGACGTGTTGTTGTTTTTTTAAAATGCCAGATACTATTAATACTGCTTTAGCTGTTTTCTCTTTCATTTTCAAACATCTTGGCTCACTGTTTTGAATTGAGTTGATTCCCGCAACCAAACATAAATTATGAGTTAAGTATGTATGTATTATATAGATGTGTATGTTTTGTTTGTTTGTTTTGTTACTAGCATAGCTCAAAAAGTCTCTATTCACTTTTGGTATGGGGCAAGAAACCCATTGCACCCTCATGTTGTTATTTTCTAATTAGTTTATCAATCTAAAAAGCTGCATACATCTTCAGGAGAAGGAATATGTACCACTAGAAGCTAATGCTGTTAAGTGCAGTGCTGAAACTCAGTGCAGTTCTGCGTACCTTTGGCAATGGCATACTGTTTCAGACAATGTTGTCAGGCTGTGGTTTGAGTCGGCGCTTTGTCTAGAGTGTCTGTCAAGTTGTGGGCGGAGAAACTCGGTTTGAGGCTCGTATTATACACAGGTGTGCTTTGTTGGTAAATACTGAGATACTACATAACGCAGAAGGTTTATGCCAAGAGTTCGGAACAGGAAGTGTAGGTTAGGGTGGCCATTTCCATAAAGAGGACATCCATCCATTTTCATAACCGCTTATTCCTCACAAGGGTCGCGGGGGTGCTGGAGCGTACCACTTATTCCTCACAAGGGTCGCGGGGGTGCTGGAGCCTATCTCAGGTGGCTTTGGGTAGTAAGCGGGGTACACCTGATTGGCTTCTGACCAGTCGAAAGAGATTAAAGATTCCTGACATCACATAGCTTCTGACCAGTTGAAAGAGATTAAAGATTCCTGACATCACATAGTTGCTGGTTACATGCTGATTACATTAGTTCAAATAAAAAAACATCAGACATTTGCCACCAACAAAACACAGTCATAACAATTAAAATGTCAGGGCTCTTTGTCCTTATCTGGGCAACAATGTCCCCTCTAAGCTGTGCGCGTGCGCAATTGCGCAGTGCTCTCACCACCTCAGCGCACAGCAAATGTCTTTGCAGCGCAGTAAAAAATAAATAAATAAATAAATGAATAAATATATAAATAAATCAAAAAATAAAATCCTAACCCGCAGCTGTATTTACTATTTGTATTTTTTATATTATCTTCCTATAAACAAATTAAAACTTTATATAGTACGTGTGGTTAATGGAGTGGGAAAGTAAAATGTGACAAAAAAGCTTAAATGCAAGGGGAACAGCCATGTCGTGTTGTGGGACGGAGCGGCTCCGGCCAAAATGAATGGGCATTACGTCACTACGGTGACGCCAGCCGGCGCGCGTACCACGCAAACAACAGGACACCATTCCTACTTCACTAACAGTTTTAATAGCAGTTTGGGTGCGCACACAGTTGTTCTACTGCAGTTTGAAGTATGCATACACGAACACGATACAAACACTCAGCACTGATGACAATGCAGCGACGCAACCACGCCATTCAGGAAGTCCATATATGAGCGTAGTTTACGAGCCCCTCAATGAGGCTCTTCACACGTTTCAGAAATGTTCACCTTTTAATAAATTACGTTTTCCATTATTTTTGAGTGGATGATGTGGGCCCAGATTTATAAAAATTGTTTTGAGACGCAATTATGCTTAAAATAACCTGTGATTAAAAACAAGTAACAAACTAGGGCTGAATAATCTAATCGTCTGACACATGATGACACAAGTGGTTAGAATTTTTTTGGTAAGATACATACATGATGTAATTTATGATCTTAGGTTTTGGACCGGTGTAATACTGGTTTGGCTGCCATGTGCATGTCTGATGTTGTCAAGAGCTTACTGTATATAAAATGGACTCAGTTGGGTTTACATTTCACAGCCAATTTTGTCCTGATGGCCTTTGTGTTCATTTCATTGTTCATGGTTCTGACATGATGCGGACAAGTGTTTGAATAGCCCTCACAGATATAGCTTATAAGAGAAAATTTATATACGCGTTAATTTCATAACAATGAAATGTGCATGTAGCGCTTCTTGCAGTCTTAGTCGTACAACCATACACCAGGCACGGCGGCATTTCACTGTGGAGACAGTAAATTAACATGAAAACGCTGCGGGAAAACGAATATTTTCAAGTTTGGTCGGTTTAGTGTGTGGCAACGTAAGATGGCTGCCGGTGGCTTCACGTCTCGCTATGGTGATATAAGTGGCATTGTGTGTGTGTAAGTGAGTCTGTATATAAGTCCGTGGATGTCGCTCACCGTAATCCATGGAAATGCTCAAGAAGTTTGAGTGAATGCACAGTCAAACAGAAAATTAGAGGGAACATTGCTGGGCAATGGTGCAACATGTATGATGTAGAAAAATCTTTTAACATTTTAAACTCCACAATGCACCTTTAAATAGTGCACAAGTTGATTGGCAGTCATGTTAAGTGGGAGGAGTTACAGCTCTTGAAATTAGTCAGGTAATGTGTACATCCATTTAGAGCAGTTGATGGCCAGAAAGACTGTCTAGAAGTAAAAATAAGACAGTTGTGAATCCGCTAAAATTGTGCTGGTTAATTGCAAGAATTTGTCAAAATAAAACAAAACAAAAAAAACCCACACACAATAGCGCTAGATAAATGGTAGTGGTTTTGACGAGTAATCATGCTGTGTAAAAACCCACTTCCTTCAAGCGCGTTGTGGCCAGAGTCATGCTTGAGCAAGGCAGAGAGCACTCACGCTTGTCAAATGAACAGCACTTTAGGTGTCAAGCATCCCCGAGCACAGTATAAATTTCTTCGAGTGAATGTGCCCTAAAGCTAATTTGTTTAAGGGTGAGCCTGGAAGACAAACAGACACGAGCTTTGCAAGTTTAGTCAGTACTAAATAGGTTGTCCCTGCAGAAAATACCAACTAGTGTTATTGGTTGATGACCTACAGTTGTATTTTATGCCATGGCAGTCACAAGTGAAAAGGTGACACCCTCCACAATGCACCTTTCAAAGAATTTCTGTTGATTTCTGTTGTTTGATTAACGACTGTGTTGCTTTTGGTATTATGGTTGGACAAATCTTTGATCTGACCTTAAAGTAATACCTTCCGACAGTTATGATCTTACAGCTTTGCTGTTTTGACATTTAACATTTCCATTCAGCGTTGCACCTTTCCAAGTTACACAACAGAGTAACAGCTATTGATGCCTGCTGAATTGTATCTTTTGGTTGTGAGTTTGATGTATTATTTTGCTGCCATAACTGGGGCCTCATTTTTGAAAGTGTGCATTGTATTCCTACTAAAAATGTGTGCGAGCAGTCACCTTGGCATTATATTCCAATTGAAAGTCACACTTCAACTGCAAAGGTGTGCCGCAGGTTTGCGTTATATCGCCACCCTTGTCGCATCCACATTCAATGTTTACCAAATGAAGACGTCTTAAGTAAACCTGTGAAATATTTGAAAGATGTGTCACCGTGTTGTTCCACTGGTGCATTTTGTCAATCATTGATCTCAGGTCTTAACTGGCCAATTTGTTCTAAGTAACACTAAATACCAAATAATACAGTGGGACTGGGAAGCAATAAACTATATATAAGTATGAGGAACACGGAAATTGTCTAAGCATGTCATCTGTTATTGTGTGCTTAGCAGAGATGATAATATACATCCTGACAACCACCTGCCTCCTGCTGCCATTGGCTACTCCTTTTTATAATCACAACCATGGCAACAGTGTCCCCTGTTTGTCTGGTCAGTCATCTTTCTGTGTCACGTACAAGGGACGCTTCTCCTGCTGAATACAACTTGGCTATTAGTCAGTTTTGACAATCCTGCGTAACAAATTTGAAACATTTAGTTTGGCTTCAGGCCCCGGTGATATGCACATGAGTAGCTAAAGCATGACATGATTTTAAATGGTTAGTAGTAGTACCGTTGTCTCGAGAGAGAGAGAGAGAGAGAGAGAGAGAGAGAGAGAGAGAGAGAGAGAGAGAGAGAGAGAGAGAGAGAGAGAGAGAGAGAGAGAGAGAGAGAAAAGAGAGAGGGAGGAAGAGGGAGAGAGAGAAAGAGAGGGAGCGAAAGAGAATATAGTTGTGTGAAAGGCTGTGGCCTTCACACATATGTTATTCTGTCTTTAAACTTATTATTAATATAATTCCGCCCAATTTTTGGCATTTATGTACTTCCACATAATTCATCCAATTTTTGTGATTCCAATTTTAACATAATCCAAATATTCACGCCATTCTTGCTTCCATTTTTTTTTATTCCAAATTTTCATGCCTTACCCACAATTCCCGATTCTGTACCCTATTTCCCCCCATTAAGCATGAATGGGAGTTTCAACATTTCACATTTACATAATTTCAAAGTGCCATTCAAAACATTTAACTCATTCATTTCACTTTAGGGATGATTATTAGTCCATTCCCTACTTGATTCTTCACACCCTAACCACCCCCCCCCCCCTTTTTTTTTTTTTTGCCTTTCTGCTGTAATTTCTACATTTATTCACCGATTCAAACCGTTCCAACTTTCAACTGTTCAGCTCTTTCCAGGCAATTCTGCAGCATTCCATGCCATTCAATATTGCAGACTTTTCATTCAGCCTCACAGCCTTCACACGTAATTTCTCCAGAAATCACATTTTCGATTTTGTTTTGTTGTACTATGGAGAGCAAATATATGACGGCATATTTTTATAGAAAGCTAGAGTGGTTTGAGAGCCAAAAGAACTGGCTCTCTAAAAAGAGCAGAAATCCCCATTACTAGTGGGACTACTGCTAGATAAAATAGGGTATTGTTAAAACATCTAAAATCCATAGTACCTTCAGAAGCTGCATTGAATCTTCATTTTCGACATTCTTTGCCTTTCAGTATTCGTGCCTAGTATTTTACCTCAGCCTCCTTCAACCTTCACCACCCGTGATTGTCGTATTGATGTGATGGAGCCGACTGAGAGGGAACATTGATTAAAGAGGGTGACAGCGTAATAGCCGTCTATTCTGTTTAGCTATCAAAACAGGAGCCAGCAGATGTCAGAAGCAGAAGCCGAGATCAATGACTGATCTTTCAGGATGTCTTTTGTGTCATTATTAATATTTGTTAAGATAATGTCAACCAGTAATTAATTCATTAATTCATTAAAAGTCATGTCACTTAGTGTTTAATCATGTGTATAAAACAGTTACAGAGCAGTAAACAAAGCATTTCACACGCTAGCAACTATCACGGCACCTTGACGGTGTTCAGGAAGCAGACTAGCATCTCACCAGCTATAGTTGCAATTTCTGTATATTGTCCAAAGGTAAGTTTTGGGCAAAGTTACTGCTGATCTGAAGTACAAGTACAGCGGTAGCTTAAAATTTGATTTGTTGAGTTACGAGCCATAACTTGGTCATGTTTTTTTTTTTTTTTTTTTAAACTGTGTATTGTATCCTTGAGTGAAGTGGGAAAAAAACAGCCACAGTTGTGGATACAAATGCAAAATGTAAACACTCAAGGAGCGTGGAAGACAGTGAACTAAACGTGGCAAAAAGCCAACCTGACTGTCATTCACTAACCCCCCCTTAAAGCACTTGCTTGATTGTTATGTTTTAAAATGGGACAGCACATCTTCATTGTTGTTAGCACATCTGTCTTACAGACAGATTTGAATCGGGCTCTTCCGTGTGGAACCATGTTCTCCGCTCTGACGTTAAAACTATTTATTTTTATTTTTATTTTTTAAATAAGGAACCCCGGCTGTAATGACAGGTTTGCTCTATGTGATTAATTTGGTTATTACTAACAACCATGAGATTCATTTTTCAAAAATCATTTCCAGTTTAATACATATTGTAGAACCTTTACTCTGCCATTGTTATTTACTTCGCAACGCATTCATTGCGTAATGACGTAAAATGGCGGCTGTCTGTCTGCCGAACAATGTGAAATGCAAAATATAAAGAAAGCAAGGTTAAGCCTCATAAAGAATACATAAAGAAAGAAAACATGCGATCAAACAAACAAGCAAACATCCTAAAGAAACATGCGATCGGGAGAGTCAACCTCCCCCACGCTGTGCTCTCGTCATTCACCAGACGCATGCACGAGTTTTGATCTTCCCTTGAGGAACTCTATGGAGGCTTACCTTGCTTTCTTTACACCCATTTCGCATTGCTCGACAGAGACAAGCCACCATTCTATGTCACTACACAATGTGTTGCGATGTAAATAATAATGGCGGCGTACGTACAAATAAAATTTCTACAAAATGTATTAAACTGGAAATTATTTTTGAAAAATGAATCTCATGTTGATGTTAGTAATAACCAAATATATCATATGGAGCAAACTTGTCATTACAGTTGCTGTTCCTTTTAAAGCCGGGGTCTTCCGTTTTCACTCAGGAGAATGCACTATATAAATACAGGATGTATACCCATGAACTCCTTCTCAATATATACCTCTGGGCTTCTGTTTAAGGGTTAGTTCGGATTTTTTGACATGAATCTGTATTTCATCCTCACCTCCAGTGTGTGCGATCAGCACTGACTTATCCCTGACAGCGTTCTGTGACACGAGTTCTGGTCCGGTGTTGGTCGAGAGGACAGTCATTCAGCAAGTTGGCTATCATCACGGAAATAAAGCGTTTTTCTTCTAAAAACAATTTGTGTTCAAAAGAGTGATACATTTCACACAAAACTCCCTCCTGAAAAAAGTCAAACTCCATTACTGCCAGGCACTGCTTTTCTGTTCGTTCGTATCACTGCGCGTCACGCTGGAGACGGCGAATTGACGCACTGCAGTCAGCTAGCTGATCCTTCCGCCTTCGAAAAGACAAACAACTTGTAGATGAGTGTGCGTCTATCAGCTGCATGCGGGGTGCCGCGCAGTGATACGAACGAACAAAAAAGTAGTGCCCGGTGGTAATGGCGTCTGACTTTTTTTTCAGGAGAGAGTATTGTGATGCAAATGTATCATTCTTTTGAACAAAAATTGTTTTAGAAGAAAAACGCTTTATTTAGGTGACCCAACTCGCCGGACTATTTTCTTCTCGTCCAACACCAGACCAGAACTCATCTCACAGAACATTGTCACACTGGAGGTGAGGATGAAATAGAGATTCATGTAAAAAAATCTCTTTAATGTGTGGTGGTGATTTTTTCCTAAACCTTCAACCACCCCAGCCTGTATTTTGCCATTTTGTGTTTGTTTTGTCAACAGCGGGACGTTTCTGTGGACAGACAGTTGTTTACCCCTCAGCCAATCGCAGAGCGGGGGGCGTGTCACTCACTTTCGGCAGACGGGGACGGGCGTATTTGTCGGCTGCATGACGTCACTCCCGCGGAAACTTAACACACGCGTTTTTTTTTTTTTTTTTTTGACCGTTATCGCTGTCTAGAATTTCTGAATCGAAATCTGGTATTTGGGATTTTGCCATATTCTGCTCACAACAAAGCACAGTAAAGAGTTTTTTATGCACTTTATGCACAATAAGTGGGAGCCTTGAGCTCTGCACAACTGTCCCATCTGGGCTTGATGGGAGATAAAAATGACATTTGAAGCCGGTCAGCAAATAAGGTATGAACTAAACAGAGCGGCTTTGTCATGAAGATTCTTGACATTTTTCTCCAGCGCTACCGAAAAACCCCCCACAGTATGTTGGGATGATGTCATTATTCAAAACAAAATAGTCTGCAGATTAATGTAAATATAATAATGGTTTAATCAAATTAATGTATCTTTGTATCTATGATCAATGGCCACAGATTTTAGGTTCAAAGAATCAGAGCTACGATTCTCTCTTGTCAGCTCTTCCAAAAATATATACGGAACATTCTCTTGTTGTTGCTAATAGACCAGCAGTTCCCCTGAGCCCAAATTGTTGTCACGCCATTTGATCGGAGCTTTGTTCTGTGTGCACATTAGGTTTTCTCCTGTGAACAGCACATCCGTCAAGCTGTCGCTTAGACTGGCCAACAAAAGTAGTTCAGACCTGGTCCAATGATGTGTCCTTCATACTACTTCGCTTCTCCTGAATTCCTTACATCGTAGGACGCAAGTAAATAAGTTGCCGTCCTTGGTTGTATTGAATTTTGATGTTTTGGCTGAACAGTGTCAGTGCCGTTATTTTTCAGAATTGGTGCGCTGAATTGCTGTATTGCTCATTTACGCTGTGGTAACTAATACTGATTTATGTACATTACTCTTCTGGTCATAGCTTCATTTACAGACTAGAATATTATATAGCATCATCAGAGTATTGTAAAATGTTAGAAAAATAACATTGTTAAAAGAGGAAACATTTGGGCTTGTTGCATTTGTCTTAGTCAGCCTCACTGTTGAACTTTAGAGCCCATGCAGCATTGAATTGTTTTGTTTCTATAATAAATGTTTATGTGCCACAGAAGGATAATTCAATTGCCGTTTACGTACAGAACAAGCACTGAGTCAGCACATTCAGCTTCTCTTAATAAAAGTGGCCAGCTATTATATGCCATGGAAGAGAAGAGGAGAATTGACAGGGGTTTCTGTTTTGGGGTCTTATCTCATCTTGTAGTTTTCCTTTGAAAAATTTCAAGCTGACTCTCAGTTCGCAGTTGCCTTGCGGTTGTGTGAATGACAAGTCAACTCCACTCAATAACACTACACACTCTGTAAACTAAATTGTTTTTCTAATTGAATAGATGTCATAAATGTTCCCTTGTGAAATATAGAACAAGCTGCCTTCTGAATTTGGCAGAAAGCAAAGTGAGGAAAGATATTTAATATTGCGTCGTTAATTGTGTTTTTGATATGAGAAGATTGGTGTTAAATGCTTTCCAGCAGCACTAGTTTTGTTGAGGAGAATGTCGGCACTATTCAGCAGTCGCTGGTTCATTGCAATTGTTTGGCCATGTGGCACTTGTTTTGTATAATAATTATTGTAGATTAGAATTCTGTACAGTGAACTTTGCTTTTGTACACATTTTTCTAAATGTCAAAATGAGTCAGTTTCATTATCCAGTAATGCAATTATGGGGTTTCTTAATGCTAGGTGTGGACTTGGAGCCAGTCACAAGAAGGAGTCATGCCATGTCACTGCATTTCCGTGCATCTGCGTCATTTCACTGCACTGTGATAATCTCCCTGAGCAATATTACCAGTACATAATAATAATAAAAATAATGAAAAATATGTCGAGAAACTGAGTTACCATAAATCCAACAAAACATGTTTTTGTATGAAGTTGCGGGCTTCCACAAATGATGGGCACAATGAATTTATTTTCTGTAACAATTTTTGCCTCTTCCTCTATCACTTCCAGTTCCTTCACTTTTAATTTCCTTTTGTGTTTGTGTGCTGTTCTAAATTTTCTAAGGTGAAAACCAACAGAGCAACCTAAAGAGCACAATCTCTCATAGAAGGCGGTCTCCACCATTTTTGCAGCTGTTGCCACCAGTGCATGCAATCTGTTAAAAGTCAGCGAACAATATTGTGCTCCCAATTTGGGATCTGAGTAAATCAGCCCAAAGATTCATTCATTTCATATAAATTGGTTTCTTATGAGAGTAGATACAGATAACCATTAAAATTGAATTTTGACTTTTCATTTCTTTGTGATTTCAACAGTTTTGTTTTACCAGCACCACATACTGTAACTAAAGAGAGCTGAAGCAGCACAATTTGATTGTTAGTGTCATAATGAGGACACGGAAGTTACCGAAGCAGAGGCCTGCATAATTCCAGACTGTATCAAGGGGAATCGTGGCAGCAAATGACCTGCTTTTTTCAAGTCTTGCAGCAAATAGAAGAATTTGTCGTATGGGTGAATAAATGCAAAAAAACCTACTGCGCACCTGTGGGATTTGACTTGAAAACATCACAACTCAGCAGAATGGTGGAATTGTGGTTGCTAAATCCACCACACCGTTGAGAGAAGTTTGAATCTTGGCTCAGGCTCACTCCCCTGTGTGGAGTTTGGCGGTTCAGGCTACGCTTTCCTCCGGTTAATTTGGCTTCCTCCCATGTACCAAAAACATGCATGTTAGGATTCAGATTGAAAAAAAACCCCCCAAAAAACAACAACCTTCATTTATCTTTGTTGGGCAATTAAGAGAGCACAGAGTGGCATAATTATTTAAACAAGTTAACAACATAACTGTTTGGGACCGAGGTGTGATGGTGGACCCAGGTGCAGGGAAAACAGGACGTGGAGGCAGAGGTGCAGTCAAAAGGATTTAATGAACCAAAAACAAGGAGCTGGCAAAAAAGGAATTATGCAAAAAGACTAATACAAAACATTGGGGAAACTCTTAAACAAAAACCGGCAGCAGACTAGAGGGAAAGTCAACAACAATGAACGGAAAACAGGTGACTAAATAAACACACTAATTGACAACGACTAGAGTCACTAGACACAGCTGGGCAAGACACAAGTGGCAGGGGAAGCTGATTGGTAGATACACTGAGAAGGGAAGACACACGCAGGTGGACAAGATTAACAATAACGAGACCAGGGGAGACAAACCAGAAAGTAGAAACAGAAACATGACAAACTCAAAACCCCAACAAAAGCAGCAAAAACCAAAACTCAAACCATAACAATAACTTGCCTTTTGCTCTTCCATGCTGACATTGACTACTCCGGTTTTATAGCACCCTTTGTTTAGAACAGACTTACACTTTTTTAAGGTGACAGGTTTCTAGTTGAACGTCCAATTCCACATATGACTCAAGCCAGGTATATTCAACAGGGCATTTGATGTAAGGTTTCCTGTTACCGATTCCTGGAGGGCTCGAAGATGACCAATAGCTCACATTTAAGCCCAGGCTGATTTTGTGAAAGCTTCCACCTAGCACTCACCTCCAGGTCAGTGGTGAAAGTGATTTGTGGATTTGTGTTCAATGAGCCCAAGTCGAGTGGGTTTGAGCAGAGATTATTATTATTTTTTTTATTTTTTTTTATTTATTTTTTTTTTATTTTATTTTATTTTTTACACAGCTGCAGGAGAGTATTATGGAAGTATACTTGGAATGCTTCCACCCACAGATGTAAAGAAATTCAGGTCATATGTGGTCAGAGGATTTTGTCTTGTACATCTTTGAAATTCACCTTATATGGTTGGATAAAGTATTCACTATTATTATATTTAGTGATGCTTCATGTCAGCTAAGGTTGTGAAATTCTCATGAGAAAAATCCTGCTGCAACTCTCGCTACAAACATTGCAGGCATTCTGACGTTAGAACACTACAACACCGTGTATTTATTTATTTTATTTTTTACAAAGTACTTGCTATTCTTTTACCGTCTGCTGTGGGGATACATCAGCATTACATATTCAGTGTGTGTCAGCCCGGATATAAGTCCGAGCTAATGTGTTCTTCTTCAGACCATAAACAGGTTGCAAGTCAATTGACAGAGCCACTACAGCTTGCAGTCAAGTAATACATCACATTTGACCTCAGTTGATTCAACACTCGATGAAACCAAAACCAGTTCCTTGAGCATATACAGAATTGTGTTTGCCTTCAAAGTGTGACAGGCTTGGTGCTCTTCATTTGTTTTTCACTTCAGACTGGACTTGTTGCAAATTACATATTACACAAGACACGCACACGCATGCATGCACGCGCACACACACGCACACGGTGGGTGGACAGAAGAGACTGGATAGAAGCACAGGGTAGTGGTTAGTGTGTGTATGTGTAATTTGCAGCAATATGGTCGTGCAATTCCAAGTGTGTGATGAGTGTTACTTTCCATTGTGGACAAGCGATGTTTTCCTGTGTGTCTCTGCGTATTTGAATTGTTGAGAAACTTGCCATTACCTAACCTCAACCCAGAAGTGTCTCTCCCATTGGACTTGCACTCCTGTCCAATATATATTAGTGTATGCGCTGTGGAAGTTGGAGAAAGAAACACATTCGTTAGAATTTAGGGGTGGGTGATATGGCCTAAAAATTATATCACAATATTTCAAAGAAATTTGCAGTGACTATATTTTTGATGATATTAGTAATCATTACTGAACAATAGATTTGTGACACTTCGGAATAATAGCATTTTTATTGCAGCAACAATATTTACGACACCTTTTTTCCTCACATTTGAAATGTAAACAAAGTGCAAATATAGCAACTGTAATGGAATGAAATGGAAATTAAAAACAGGCCAGGTTGTGTTTACCCTGCGAAATGTAACATAACTGCTTAAAGCACATTTACTTTGCAAATGCAATGAAAGCACATACCTTCAGAAGTCATTGACAAATTGCACGAGTCAAAAAAAGTCCATTATTTTCTCCTGTGTGGTTGAGCCTCGTGTTGTTACCCGGGATTTACACCGGTTGCGTGTACGGTGCGGCTGCGGTGCGGTACGTCTTGACTGCGTGCTCCGGACGCATCAATTTTTTGGCCAATCCACACCGGCTCCGCACAGCTGCGGTCCGGCAGCTCCATCGCCGACCACTTCCCGCCGTGTCTCGCGTGACCGCGCGCGATCATGTGCCATTAAAAACAACGACAAACAAGAGTCCAGCTTGATCGCGAGATGCTGTGACTATCGCGAGACCGGTAGCGAGACTGGGAAAATCTAACATGGCGGCGTCCTGCTGCTAAAATAGAATTAGCTTTATATTTCTAATTAAACCCGAATTTAACGACTAGATAAATTCGATTTTTTTCTTTTCTAAGAAAGATCTGAAATATTATCCAGTGTGGACGACCTCGAACGCTTTATTGACGATTATTTTTATAGCTGCGCGATGGATGATCTGGTGGCTAGTTGTGATAATCCTTCGAAAAAAAGGAAAAATGACTCGTCAACAGATACGGATGATTTAGTAACCGCTGACGTATCGGTGAGTATGCTGGATTCCATAAATAAAAAACTTGACGTCCTCTGTCTTATCCGCGAGGACGTCAAAGAATTAAAGGCAAGTTTGGAATTCGTTAACCAACAGGTAAGCGATCTCCAACGAGATAATTCCGAGCTACGCTCCTCTCTCGTAGCTGTCACAGCCGAGTTGGAGACGATTAAAAAGGAAAATAAAATGCTAAAGGAAACGGTCTTAGATGTTCAATCCCGTAGTATGCGGGAAAATCTAATATTTTCAGGTATATCCGAAAATACCCCAGATAATCCAGAGAGCGAGATAAAAAAAATTATGACATTATCGCTAAAGATCCCTCAGGAGACGGTAAATAATATCTCTTTTCACCGTGTACACCGGCTCGGAGCTCGTAAGGGCAATAAGCCCCGTCCTATTATTGCTAAGTTCGAACATTTTAAACATAAAGAATTGGTAAAAAGTAAAGGACGGGAGCTCAAAGGGACATCTTTCGGGATGAATGATCAATTCCCAAGAGAGATAAACGAGCGGCGAAAAGTACTGTTTCCTATAATGAAACAAAATAGACAGGAGGGTAAACGGACTTCGATGGTCGTTGATAAATTATATATCGACGGCCAGCTATTCCGAAACCCAACCTCGACCCCTTGGCTGTTCTAACTGATAATTGGTAGAGCCGAGTATTGTGTGATTATTTGACGTATGTATATGTATGTGTATGTATATGTGTATATATGTATATGTATGTATATGTATATATATGTGTATGTATATGTATGGATAATGGGTTACGAAACTGAGAATATTAATTTATATCATGTATAGGCTATATAATAAAATAATAATAATAATAATAATATAAAAATATATTCTTAAAAAAAATACAAAAATAATAATAAAAATAATAATCTCGCTTAGGTCACTATTTACTGGTGTATTGTTGTGTTGAATCCCCCACAGATTTCCTTCACACTCACTTCCCCCCTCGTTTCTTCACTATTATACTTATCGACTTGTTATCTCTCTCTTTATATAAATTGCCTAATTACTCTTTTGCTATCCTACAATATGTTAATATTAATAAGCAGCTCATATAGATGTATACATAAGAATGAGTCTATATTGCTTGTATGCAGAAATTAGTTCTGGTCTCCTGGAATGTGTGTGGTGCTCGCTCCCAGGCAAAAAGAATACAAATTTTAGACCATCTCTCAAAATTTAAGGCAGATATTTGTCTCCTACAAGAAACCCACTTACAAAAATCAGAAGAAAAATTATTTATAGATAAAAATTTTAGTCAAGTTTACTCTGCCTCCTATAATAGTAGACAAAGAGGTGTCTCTATACTTATACATAAGAATTTATTCTTTACTCTAAATAATATAGTAATAGATTTAGAGGGCCGATATATTATTATCCAGGTAACTATATTTAATAAAGTATATACAATTGGTAATTTATATGCCCCAAATAATGATGACCCGGATTATTTCCATGAATTTTTCTCTCGGTTACTCGATTTAGCAACAAATTCTACTATTATTATTGGAGGTGATTTTAACACGGTCTTAAACCCATTAATAGATCGTTCTAATAATACGATATATACAAGGCGATTACGATCCGCTAAAGTAATAGATGAATATATGGAGGATTTTGGCCTCAGCGATGGCTGGAGACTTCAAAACCCAACTAAGAAGGAATTATTATTATTTTTTATTTTATTTATTTTTTTATTTTATTTTTTTTTGTGTGCGTGCGTTTGCGTGTGTGCGTTTGCGTGCGTGCGTGCGTGTGCGTGCAAATACGCATAAATTTATACTCATTAATTCACCTAAAGCCTTATAAATATCCCATTACCCTTCGCCTTAACCAGGTACTTCAGAATCTTGCCAGAGTCGTGAAGTTTAAATGGTCAGGAGACCAGATGAAAGGTCAGAAAAAAATAAAGAGAAAAGAAAGATAAATCAAAGTGAAATCCAGCACCGACCAAACACTTCCTGCCTTCCCCATGGATACAAAATCAAAGTCTTACGCCAACCCCGGAAGCCTCTAAATTCCAACAAATTAGCGAGATCTCAAGAGACCAGAGGAAAAACTAAAGAGAGGAAGGAGGGAAGGATCGATGAGGCAGAGTGAGATCCATAGAAGCCAGTACATCCAGTCCATCAAAGTGAAATCCAGCACCAACCAAACCCCTCCTGCGTGGTTACAAAACCAGAGTCTTATGCCAACCCCAGAAACCTCAAACTTCCAATAAATTGAGATCTCAAGTGACCAGAGGAAAAACTAAAGAGAGGAAGGAGGGAAGGATAGATAAAGCAAAGTGAGATCCACAGACACCAGCACCCACTGATTCAAGGGGCTGTGGGAGGGAGAGGCAAATTCTGTTTGAGTTTCAGTAGATGCTGGTGCGACGGATCTGGCATGCATAAGGACCACCACCAAAGAAAGAAGCCGTCAACCGGAGGAGGAGGGAGGGCGACAAGGGAAAAGGGACCGGGAGGCAGAGGAGGATGGGCGGGGGGAGGCGAGGAGGGAGAGGCGACGGGGGGGAGGAAGGGGGAGGGGAGAGTGAACCACGGGGCACACCAGAGGCCCACCCGCCCCGAACCGCGCCGCTGGGCACGGAGCAGCGGACCGCGCCGGGACGGCACCGCCCCGGGCACCAGGGAAAGCACCCCAACACCGCACCCCACAGGGGGCCCAGGGAGTGGCCAAGACGCAACCGCTACCGAGCAGACAACCGGGGGGGGCTAAACCCGCCCGACCACGGGGGACGGCGTCAAGAAAATTGACTAATTAGCATGCAGTAACACCAAGTGTTGATGCTTAGTGCCCACTAGAAATAAATCTTAAGGAGTTAGTGAGTATAGTGTCGTAGAGTGTGGTGTGCTCGAGCCCACTAGCAGCAACTAGGTTCCTGACTATATAAAAATAAAAACAATCAGATACAAAATACCAAATACAGAAGCAGCGAAAACAAAAGTTGTAACGATGTGGTGGCTCTCGTTAACAGGCAGAATCTAGGCAGGATTAAGTTGCCAAATTAAGATTAAAATATTCTATGTACATAGACCATATTTGTTTAAATCTTGATACTTGATTTTTATTTAAGGCAGAGATTTTTTCCATTGAGATATAATTTATTAGTAAGTTTAACCAGTGGTCGATATTTAGAGATTGTTTATTTTTCCAATTGACAAGGATTATTTTTTTAGCAATAGTAAGGGCTATAAGTATAGATTGAGATTGTTTACATGGTAGCTCAATTATTGTTAAGTCACCTAGTAAACACAATCTTGGAGATAAAGGAAGCCTACAGTTTAATATATCAGCGAGCTTTTCCAAGATTTAAGTCCAGAAATGCAGCACTGGAGTACATGACCATAAAGCATGAAGATAAGTATCGGCAGTGTTTTGTGAGCACTGGAGACAAATGTCGGAGTCAGAGAGTCCCATTTTTTTCATCATATATTGTGTAATATATGTTCTATGAAGTATCTTATATTGGATACGTTGCAAATTTGTCTGTTTGGTCATTTTAAATACATTTTCACAGATTTGGGTCCAAAAGTCTGGTTCCGGAACTATAGACAAGTCTTTTTCCCATTTTAAAGTTGGTAAATACGTTTTATTTGTGTATAAAAATAACTTATATATTTTTGATATTTTCTTTATTGTTGTTGGAGAAAGCTTTATAATATCTTTAGCTAAGACAGGCAGATGGAGCGTATCCTGAAGTGTTGGGATTTGTTTCTTAACCATATTTTTGACTTGCAGATAATGTAAGAAATTTCCGTTTTTTATTTCATAATTTTGGACCAAGTTTGTATACGATATAAACTTATTATCTGAGAAAAGATGATGAAGGTGTGTAATTCCTTTCTGCTCCCATAAGCTTAAATGGAACGACTGATTATTAAGTTGAAAGTCGGGGTTATGCCAAATGGGAGAGAGCCCACAGGGCGCCAATTGGGAGTTTGTAATTTCTAATGCCTTCCACCAGGCAGTCAGGATGGCGGCTATCATTGGGTTTTTAAAACAATTATGTTGTTTTATTGATTTTGTAATAAAGAGTAAATCTAACAGTCTAAGATTATTACAATCCTTCTGCTCCAATTCCAACCAACAGTTAGTATCTCTGTTGGGTTGTGTCCATAGCACAAGATATTGTAGTTGATTAGCTATATAATAGTACATAAAGTTTGGTGCCTCTAAACCTCCTTTAGATTTACTTTCCTGAAGAGTAGATAGACTAATTTTGGCTTTTTTTTTATTCCAATAGAATTTTATGATAGCAGAGTCCAGCGATTGGAACCAGTTAGACGTAGGTTTAAATGGAATCATTGAAAATAAATAATTAATCTTTGGTAAAACTTTCATTTTTATAGTAGCTATCCGTCCTATTAAAGAGATCGGAAGATTATTCCAGCGCTCCAGGTCACTACGGATGCTATCCAATAATGGTAAAAAATGTAAAGAAGTTAATTCAGTTAACTTTGGTGAAATTTTAACCCCTAAGTATTTTAAATTACCTGTAGGAAAGGAGTAGTGTGGATCCTGACTTGTCGGGTTCCATGAATTTTCTGTAATAGGTAATAATGTTGATTTTGTCCAGTTAATAGAGTAATCTGATAAGTGAGAGAATTTAGTTATTAAGTTAAATGCTTCCCCTAACGAGATAGCAGGTTCTTCTAAATAGAGTAATATATCATCGGCATATAGATTAATTTTATGTCCTATTGTCCCGGAGTGGATTCCTTGGATCCGTCTATCCTGACGTATAGCTAATGCAAGCGGCTCAATAAATATAGCAAATAATAAAGGAGACATTGGGCACCCTTGTCTTGTACCCCTTTGTAGAGTAAAACTCTGTGATGTAATCCCATTAGTAGTAACTGTAGCTTTAGGAGAATCATATAATATTGAGACCCATTGAATGAATGACTCCCCGAAGCCGAATTTATTTAAGACAGCAAAGAGGAAGGACCAGTTAACTTTATCGAAGGCTTTTTCTGCATCCAGCGAAATAACAACTGCCTTTTTATCATACCGCTGTGACATACTAATCAAGTTAAAGTGCCTCCTAATATTATTAGTAGAATGACGACCTTTAATAAAACCTGTTTGATCGCTATGAATAATTGTCGAGATTACTGTCTCTAGTCGAGATGCCAAGGCCTTAGCGATAATTTTAATATCGGTATTAATTAGTGATATCGGTCGGTAACTTGACGGGAGGGTGGGGTCTTTTTCTGGCTTTAATAAAAGTTTAATTGCTGCTATATTAATATCTTGACGTATATCACCCTTACTTTTAATTTCAGTTACTAATCTTAGAAATAATGGAGCAAACATTAACCAGAAATGTTTAAAAAATATAGCCGGATAGCCGTCTGGACCAGGTGCTCTGCCATTAGGCATACTGTCTAAAGCACGATACAACTCATCTATAGTAAGCGGGGCATCTAGAATATCTTTATGTTCAGTAGATAACTGAGGTATATTTAAGCTATTTAGGAATACCTCAATATGTTCAGGATTAGGTCTATTAATTTCTGAGTATAGATTTCGATAATAGTTATAAAAAATATGGCTAATTTCTTCTGGTGATTGTGTGCATTCACCATTTATATCTTTAATAGCCGTTATAAGAGATTTTTCCCGATTCCGTTGAAGTTGATTTGCCAGAAATTTACCTAATTTATTATTATGTTCAAAATTATTAGATCTCAACTGTTGTATTATAAACTCTGTCTTTTTAGATAACATGTTATCTAACTGTATTTTTATATTCTGTAGTTCCGTCCATATTTGATTATTTGGGTTTAATGCATATTCATCCTTTAGTTGTTTAATTTTATCTTCCAGGTATTTTTCTAATTTTTGATCCCGTTTCTTTTTATAAGTTGAATATGATATAATTTTCCCTCTAATTACCGCTTTCCCTGCTTCCCAGAGAAGAGATGGAGATATATTTGGAGAGTCATTTATTTCCAAAAAATCTGCCCATTCCCTTCTAATAATTTTATCAAACTCTACGTCTTTCTGTAGTGAGATGTTAAAACGCCATATCGGGGGTAGTTTAAAGGTAGAGTCAATTTGTAGAGTGAGGGAGACTGGTGCATGATCACTTATAATTATAGAATGTATTTTTATAGCAGTTTTATCAACAATAGAATTATTTGTAAGGAAAAAAATCAATTCTTGAGAATGATCGGTGCACCGCAGAGAAGAAAGTAAATTCCTTCTTAGATTCGCGGGGGGGTTGGCGGTCGTCGGGGGGGGGGCTTGTTTGGGGGGGGGGGTGGAGGTATGGGCGGGTGGGGGGTTGGGTGTTGGGGGTCGGGGTGTGTTCGGGGGTTTGGGGGCCGGGGGTGGTGGGGCCTGGGTCGTGGTGGGTGGCGGGTTTGGGTGGAGTGCGGGGGGGTCGTGGGGGGATGGGGGCTGGGGACCGGTGGGGCGCTGTGGGGGCCCGCTGGGCCTCGTTCTGCGGCCTTGGGCTCGGGGGTGTGGGCCGGGGCTGGGGCGGGGGTGTTCCGGGCGTCTGGGTCGGCTCGCCGACCGGTGTCCGCTCGGGTGGCTTGGGGGTGGCCTTGGTGCTGCTGCGGCCTGGGGATTTCGGGGGGGGCGGTGCTCGCTTTGCTGGACCGCGGTTGACGGCTTCTTTCTTTGGTGGTGGTCCTTATGCATGCCAGATCCGTCGCACCAGCATCTACTGAAACTCAACAGAAGTAGCCTCTCCCTCCCACAGCCCCTTGAATCAGTGGGTGCTGGGTCTGTGGATCTCACTTTGCTTTATCTATCCTTCACTCCTTCCTCTCTTTAGTTTTTCCTCGGGTCACTTGAGATCTCAATTTATTGGAAGTTTGAGGTTTCTGGGGTTGGCATAAGACTCTGGTTTTGTAAGGGGTTTTGTTGGTGCTGGATTTCACTTTGATGGATTGGATGTACTGGCTTCTATGGATCTCACTCTGCCTTATCGATCCTTCCCTCCTTCCTCTCTTTAGTTTTTCCTCTGGTCTCTTGAGATCTCGCTAAATTTGCTGGAATTTAGAGGCTTCCGGGGTTGGCGTAAGACTTTGATTTTGTAATCATGGGGAAGGCAGGAAGTGTTTGGTCGGTGCTGGATTTCACTTTGATTTATCTTTCTTTTCTCTTTATTTTTTTCTGACCTTTCATCTGGTCTCCTGACCATTTAAACTTCACGACTCTGGCAAGATTCTGAAGTACCTGGTTAAGGCGAAGGGTAATGGGATATTTATAAGGCTTTAGGTGAATTAATGAGTATAAATTTATGCGTATTTGCACGCACACGCACGCACGCACGCAAACGCACACACGCAAACGCACGCACACAAAAAAAAATAAAATAAAAAAATAAATAAAATAAAAAATAATAATAATTCCTTCTTAGTTGGGTTTTGAAGTCTCCAGCCATCGCTGAGGCCAAAATCCTCCATATATTCATCTATTACTTTAGCGGATCGTAATCGCCTTGTATATATCGTATTATTAGAACGATCTATTAATGGGTTTAAGACCGTGTTAAAATCACCTCCAATAATAATAGTAGAATTTGTTGCTAAATCGAGTAACCGAGAGAAAAATTCATGGAAATAATCCGGGTCATCATTATTTGGGGCATATAAATTACCAATTGTATATACTTTATTAAATATAGTTACCTGGATAATAATATATCGGCCCTCTAAATCTATTACTATATTATTTAGAGTAAAGAATAAATTCTTATGTATAAGTATAGAGACACCTCTTTGTCTACTATTATAGGAGGCAGAGTAAACTTGACTAAAATTTTTATCTATAAATAATTTTTCTTCTGATTTTTGTAAGTGGGTTTCTTGTAGGAGACAAATATCTGCCTTAAATTTTGAGAGATGGTCTAAAATTTGTATTCTTTTTGCCTGGGAGCGAGCACCACACACATTCCAGGAGACCAGAACTAATTTCTGCATACAAGCAATATAGACTCATTCTTATGTATACATCTATATGAGCTGCTTATTAATATTAACATATTGTAGGATAGCAAAAGAGTAATTAGGCAATTTATATAAAGAGAGAGATAACAAGTCGATAAGTATAATAGTGAAGAAACGAGGGGGGAAGTGAGTGTGAAGGAAATCTGTGGGGGATGGGTAATGGGATATTTACAAGGTTTTAGGTGAATTAATGAGTATAAATTTATACGTATTTGCACGCACACGCACGCGCACGCACCCACGCAAACGCATACACGCAAACGCACACACGCAAACGCACGCAAACGCACACACACACACACACACACACACACACACAAAAAAGAGCAATGATGATAAGACGTTGAATCGGTAAGACTACCGAATGAACAATTCTGAGCTCTTTAAAAAACAAAAAACAGAAAAAACAACGACAAATACACAGAAAGTCTGTGCTCAACAGAGAAGCAGAAAGAGAGGTGACTTTTATTATTTTGTGGCTTTCCACCTCCAATATAAACCTCTCCTCGTCCATGTTCGCTGGTGTCTAAACCGTGAATGAGCACCTCGCACGTTAACTCCAGGCCCGTCTACGCCTCCATCACGTTTTGCTAACATGCTTGCGAAATAGGAGCTGGCGAGTGTTTTATCTCGAAAGGTAACCGGAAATTTATTTTGAAACTGCGTCTGTCTTTCTGTCCCGCTCGATGTGTTTTGTGCTAGCTTGCCATTTGCCGGAGGCCTACCGCTGCGGCATCCGGCAAAAATAGTACATAGGTATATCCTTGCGGAAGGGCTGTGGCACGCCGCAGCTGAGACGCAGTTGACACGCAACGCACACGCAAGTGGTGTAAACTGCACCATTAGAATGAATGTAATCTAATTGCTTGCGTTGCCGGAACGCACCGCAACCGCACCGCAACCGCATCTGGTGTAAATCCCGGGTAAATCCTGGGAAGGGTGGGGGATCGCAAATGATACGGTAGCAGCCAGTTTGTGGCGTCATGCTTTGTACATCGCAGGCAAGTGTGTTGCTAAAAAATGTTTTCCCTCTGCGATTGTTTAGGCAGTGGTTATTTTTGCTGCAATCGGCGGCAACCCTCCTCGAGCATTATTTTGCCGTGAATGTCTCTGATTTGTTAACGTGATATTGTGAAAATGCCATGATTGCTTGTAGACATTACTAGCGGATATAAAAAAAACATAAACATAGCGGTCGGTTAGCATCACAAACAAACTAGATCAACTAGATGGTGAATTACCAGTCACGGTAAAATAAACACCACGGATGGACGCGACCGCTTCAGCATTAACCAACCACCGTCTGTTTTTGTTTTGTTTGTTTTTTTATAAATAAGGAGTGCGTCTAATCAAGAGTGCTCCAGTAATTAATGAACTTTTATTCACCCCCAACAACACGACCTGCTTATATGTCCTCCTCCTCCACTGCATGTCTTTAGCCACCCATACTCTTTACGGCAACGGTTTTCCTGCACAAATTGCAAATATATATATATATATATATATATATATATATATATATATATATATATATATATATGTATATATATGTATATATATATATATATATATATATATATATATATATATATATATATATATATATATATATATATATATATATATATATTGCGCATTATATCTGACCTCTTGTAGCAAAACAGCCTTATTTTTATGACTATTGACATACACAGGTTAACTTTTATTAAAATTAAACAAAAAAAGAGTGGACTCGGCACCACCGCGCATTAAAATAAAAAAACATTCCCCGCCAAAAATGAAAAAGGGCTACATATCCACACAAAAACAAAGAAGCGACACCCTGTGGCGCGGTGCCACACTGTCGGTTGTTACAACATGTGTAGTTATGTACTTAAAAAAAAAAAAAAAAAAAAAAGTGAAATAACTGAAAACATGTTTTATATTCTAGTTTCTTCAAAATAGTCACTCTTTGCCAGAAGGATTTTTTTTTTTGCACACTCTTAGCAGTCCCTCGATGAGCTTCAAGAGTAGTCACCTGAAATGGCTTTCCAACAGCATTGAAGGAGTTCCCAGAGGTGAGAATACCAAGAGTGTGCAAAGCAGTAATCAGAGCAAACGGATGCTACTTTGAAGGAACTAGAATCTAAAACGTGCTTTCAGTTATTTCCCCTTTTTTTTTTTGTTAAGTACATAACTCCACATTTTCATTCTTAGTTTTGATTCTTTCAGTGAAAATCGACAATGTAAATTGTAATGAGAATAAAGAAAACACATTGAATGAGATGTGTCTGTCCTAACTTTTGGCCTGTACTGCATATATGAAAATTTGTGGAGAAATCTCGAAATCAATATTTCTGTCCAAACAATGGGGCCTATTCACTAAAGGTATGCTTCGCCTTTGCACCGTGCTAACCGACAAATATGGAGCATTCTGCGAGCGCCTAATTCACTAAACATGCGCAGATGGGGAAATCCGTCACTAAGTGCGCGGCCAAACAGTCACGGTGTGCCGGAGTTATTTGCGCGTATGTAAATTAGGTAATTTGCATGCATTTGATAAAAAATATGCTCACCCCAATGCAAATGAGACTTAGTGATATACAGCTTCTAATTCACTAACGCCAGCGCAAATAGCCACACCGCGTTCGCGTGACGCATATAACGTTTTTGGAAAGTATGTATTAACCTGACGCAACCTCGATCCTGGAATCATGACAGCAGTGCACACCATTTGCCACACAGCATGCACGGCTGATCACGCAGAGAGAGAGAGAGAGAGAGAGAGAGAGAGAGAGAGAGAGAGAGAGAGAGAGAGAGAGAGAGAGAGGGGATGGGAATATTTCCGTGTCAGTTTAGGACACATAACGTAACTTGGGCTGATCAGCAATGACATGCCAAATGCATACTGTATGCACACGCCAACCTCTGAAAATATATTTTTAAATAACGATCGCACCAATAATTTGTACTTTATGAATGAATGACGTCATTGTCGTCCTCTCTGCTCTGTACAGTTTAATGGCGCTATAAACGTTTACTCTAGGTCCAACCTCGCTTTCTGATAATGTCATCTTTCTCACAACTGTTACTATAATGACCAAGTTCTTGGCGCAAATCCATTGCCATGTGTGGTAAATCAGGTGCAAATTTGCTCCAAGCTGTCAGTTTTGTGGGCGTGTTTGCGCCGGTATATGATTAGAGCAATATCCTTAGTGAATAGGTGGGTAACTGGGCGCAGACTGCGGGTTCAGTTGTGGTGCAATATTTCGCGCTATTACCGGACACAGCGCATTCTTAGTGAATATGCCCCAATGTATTTCAAAACTAATGTTGCCGACATGCAACATTTAATATCTAATATTTTATATATAATAAATATTTTTTTTTCCTTGTGAATAAAAAACACTAAAACTGTTTAGAGAACCATTAAAATGGTTTAAAGAACGTTGCGGAAACATTGCGACTTTAGGTGAACCCTGACATGAAATCAACATTCGCTAGCATCGCAAATGTTCGCCCCTCAGTGGGATATGGCCTGTAAGGGTGGGTAAACAAGCTTTATTAATGTAATTTCATGTAATTGTTCTTAGTTGCAAACTAAGAGAGGTTGTATCTTAATGTGATGAGTGATGCACTCCTGGTTTCCCTTCCTTTGCAGCACTTTTTGTTTTGCCAGAGGCTGTGAAGCGATATTTGGTTTTAGCCAACCGTGAAATGCAGCACAATCGCATTTGAGCTCTCCCTGCAGCAAATTAATTTGAAGTTTCTATTTAATAAAAAAAAAAAAAAAGTAATACTTCACCACTAAATAGGTTTCCCAAATCACACTGATAATTGTTTTGTGTCAATATCATTAAGTATCAATACATAAATATACATTTTGTAAGTCCTGTTCTTGGTTCTTGTAGCAGTAGCATTCACTGGTGACTTTGATTTAGCGGGATTACACTCTTGATGATCATTGTCATTGTTGTTATGTAACTTTCAGCTGTCATGTAAACATGACACCAATAATGGTCCTAGTATTTATTTATTTATTTTTTTTAATTCAGAAATACTGTGAAAGCATGGGGCTTGAAACGAGCAACATTCCA
The DNA here is from genome assembly GCF_051991245.1 of Festucalex cinctus. Lineage (NCBI taxonomy): Eukaryota > Metazoa > Chordata > Actinopteri > Syngnathiformes > Syngnathidae > Festucalex > Festucalex cinctus. The sequence continues at coordinate 5,971,152 of NC_135418.1, read as the reverse complement.
TGTTTGGAAACCTTCCAACATGAATAAACCACGCTACCCATGTGCTGCTGTTAGCCACCTTGACTAATGTCGGTTTGTACACAGTGCACATTGTACGCATGCACGTCTGTGAGTGTGGCGCGCTTTGGTTGGACACGAGAGAGGACAGAACTAACTGGCTAGATACAAATCTTGCTAGCAGCTTCAACAGTGTATACTGTCTCCACCAGTAACTGTTTTTTTCATGTTAAAAAATATGGCCAAACAATTCCATTATTGGAGAATGAGGAGAGCAGTGGTAGTATATTGTTTGTCTTCTTTCCCAGCTTACCTTCGGCAAGAGGTGGGATTTACCCTGCACAAGTTGGCCAATCACATATGGTGAACCCCTGCAAATCAATGTTCATCGTTTGTGCCCCCGCGACATGTATTTTTTTTTGCAGATTACAGTATACATTGCAAGTCTGAATCTCTCAGTGTCACACAGCATTTCCTCTACATCCCCTGAATCTGAATGATGAGTACACTGAATATATTTAAGATCTTGATATCCTAATTAGTCTTTTAGAGCTAGCCTAGGCCTCCAATTTTGTAATTACAGAGAGGCTCCACTGTGATTACTGATGCTGCAGTGCAGAGCCAGCTGAGATGTTCAGTGCTTTGCGTTATCTGCATCTTCAACTGCTTATTATTTGATATTGCAAAAGGCAGAGGACAAATGAGATATTCATATGTATTTGATATTATGCGATATCATCAACCTTGCGTTCTTCATGTAAAGCAGGTTTTCTTTAGCTTGTTTGTGGGGTCAGGTAAACGTTCCCCTCAGCACCCTAACAGTAAAACGTCTTCACAAAGAGACACTGATTAGCACACAAGTCTTCCTTTAGCAGCTCTGCTCTCTTGCATGGTACTGTGCCCCGTTAATGTTGAGTGCCATATGGTGTGGCCATGTGCCACATGCTCCCGTGGGTGCCAGGCAACAAGCTCCAATTGGGCCATGATAATGACTCAGGGTGATGCTGAAGGCAGTGGCACTGTTGGGATACTACCGTACTCTACATTTTGGGGAAGTCATCTTTTGCTTGTGGCTCAGTCCAGTTGGTGACATGCAATGTGCGCTGCCTGTTGATGTCCTCACACCATCATAGCCGTGTGGTATTTTGCATGCATGTGGAGGAGCCTTATATAACCACACATGCTGGCATGGAAAAGCAACAGACCATCGGCATCATATTTGCTGTGTCCATGGCTCTCCTTAAGACCAGTGTGTAACAAGCAAAGCAATGAAACAACCAACCACGTGCACAACCTTACTATGTGCATACTACTTGGTAAGCAGTACTGGTATTTAGTCGTGTATGTGCGTGCATACGTGCCATGCATATGTGTGAGTGTCTATACGCATATATTTCGTCATTGCTTTGATTTTTAAATTTAAAACATGTCTGTCGTCTTTTCTGTCTTTTCATCACACTCTTTGTAGTATATTTAACACAGGGGTGTCCAAACTACGGCCAGGAGGCCATTTGCGGCCCCTCGTCCATTTTTCAGTGGCCCGCGCCATATGTTAAAAATGGCATTTGACTCCGTTCAAATAAAATAAACAAAACAAAAATGTTTGGAGATGGTCAAAGTAAGAAGGGAGGGTATCGAAAAACAGGTGCCATTAAAGGTTCTTTTAGTTAACTAAATCTAATGGAAAAACTAAAACTAAAATTCAAAAAACAATATTGTTACCGAAATAAAATAAAAACGAAAATGCTTTTAAAAAAACGAAAACTAACTGAAACTACATTTAATGTTTACAAAACTAACTAAAACTAACTATAATTACAGCAAACATGTCCTTCGTTTTAGTTTTGGTAATTAATTTAATGCATGAGCCTTTGGGATGATTTTAAATGTGATTTTTAGTAGATTTATTTTGATATAAACCGGAATAATGACGTTTGAAAGTATGTCACACAGTAGTGACGTCATCTAGCAGCAGCCAATAGAAAAGCACCTTCAGATGATGTCGCGCCCATGGTGTTTTTTTAAATATTGCACACAAGTAATACACATTAAAATAAATAAATAAATAAAAAATACTGAAACTAACAAACTACACTAAAACTAAGCATTTTTTTTTAAAAGAATTAAACTAATAAAAACTAACAGAACCACTGAAAACTAATAAAAAACTAACTAAAATGAAAAATTCCAAAACTATAATAACCCTACTGTGTTGAGTACGATGTTTGCCACTGACTGAGTGTGTGTTGTTATGTTGGCACTATTTTGTTGTGCGGAAGGTTACGTGCATTGTGTTGTTAAAGGAAAATAAAGGAGGGGCCTCCCTGTACTCGTTGAGCCAACGTGCAGGGCAGTGTGGTGAGAAAGGCAAAAGACGTCTCCTGTTTCGTGTATTACTTTTGCTCACAGACTCCATCTGAAAAGATGTTTACAGCTACCACAACCTCGGGCGAGGGACCAAGTGTCTCCTGAGCGCGAGACGAGAGGTCCGCTGCGGCGCTATCAACATACTGCCATATTACATAGCATTTTTCTAAATATGCAAAAGCACAAATAAATTATTTGCACAATTTATTTTTACAAAGTGTCTCACTCTGTTTTGTCAACTGGTCTTTCTCAGTACCTAGACATAAAATCAGCAAAGGAGTGTTATTCTAACAGTGGACTATACGAGAGAAGAGATGAGTTCTCCTGTGGCTTATGATGCCTAGACAATTTTCTGGCTAATAATTTATGACTCATTCTTTGATATGACTACTAAGGGCAAATGGAAATAGAAATGTGACATTTGTGGTGATAGTTCTGAGAATAGAGGGCAGTTAAGTGTTCGTCCCTCATAAGACAGACAAGCAAAGTAGTGGCGAGATGATTCTCTCTGAATGTATTACCACTCTTTCTAATGAACTCAAGGTCAATAAGGTCATATCATTTCAAAGTGCAGTTAAGCATGTCTACTACCATAATATTCATGAAGGTTGTTGACATTTATATTCAATGGCTTTGGCACTCTTGCGAAGCAGAGATCATGTTGATTTTTTTTTTTTTTTTTCAAATAGAGTTTGTATAAAAAATATAAATTGACTGGATTTTGAGATGAGAGTTCTGATTATCTTTTTAAAATAAACTAGTCTCAACCAGGCTTGAAATGTTACTCACCTATCTCAATGGTAATATCACATTTGTAATCCCCTGATAATATTATGAAATCATATTTACATACAACATATATTATTTTTAAATAAAAAATGGAAATAATAATACATTAGATTTATATTGCACTTTTCTGGACACTCAAAGACAATTTTACAATGGATACATTGTTCATGCATTCCACACATTCACAGTCTTGTGGCGATAAACTACGTACGTAGCCACGGCTGGTCTGGGTCAGGCTGATGGAAGCGTGGCTGCCCATGTGCTCCTATGGCCCCTCTGACCACCACCAATCATTCACACCATTCATAAACCAGGGTGAGTGGCACTGGAGGCAATCTGTGTGAAGCGTCTTGCCCAAGGAAACAGCACATGACCTGGAGAGAGTGGGAATCAAACAGCGGACTTTTGGTTTACCGGAGAACTGGCTCTACCTCCTGAGCCACGGCTGCCACACAAGTGGGTCAAATGTTAGAAAAGCCCCCCGTTTTATACTTAACTATTTTTAATAGGGCAAAACCAATAAGAATCCTTCTTTGACAATTTAAATCTAAACATTTTCTGAGTTACTGCGATTGGCTGGAAACCAGTCCAGGGTGTCCCCTGCATACTGTCCAGAGCCAGCTGAGATAGGCGCCAGCACCCCCCGCGACCCTTGTGAGGAATAAGCGGTCGAGAAAATGGATGGATTTTCTGAGTTATTCCCACTGGATTGTGCAAATGTGCCTTGTCATGCTACATACAATGTACAGTGAAATAGTCATTAGCCAATCTACTTCAGTCAGGAGATCCAGGTTTTAATCTGTTGGATCTTCTTTGTGTGTGGTTTTCATGTCCAAATTAAACTATCAGAATAATTCACAACCACTATGTGGTGGCACTTCAGTGTGTAATGATAGAGAAAGTATCCAATTTTACTTGATTTATCAGTAAAACAATATGTAAGATCTCTGTGTGTCTTCACTTCCTGCAAGTATATCAGTTTTGTTTTGAATTAAGCAAGTCAAATTTACACTGAGTCTTTAAACTTGTGAGATGACATAATTATTTATATTTGAATCCTTTTTGTAACATTGAGATTTTTTTAAATTGTAAAATATGTGCCTTGGATCAATTGAGGTTAGAAAATTTTGCAGTGTTCATTCTGCTTGGAAAGGAGCAGAATGCCCATTTCCACGCTATTTTCGTTGGTTAGAAATTAAAATATTTAAATATATTCAATATGCAAATACCATTTGCTCCGATTGGGACTCTGTTCTCCTTAATTTTAATAATAATTTGGCAATGGAAAACAGCTTTCCCGTTCCTGCTATGTGGGTGTTTTGTGGTCTTTCTTCATTGATAGATAGCTATTTAATACATAGCTCAAACAAACAAACAAACAAACAAACAAACAAACAAACAAACAAACAAACAAATTGGCTTTAGGGGTGGTGGAAGATTTGAATAGTGGCTTGTACATACCACAACTGGTAGAGGCTTGATAAAATATTCATACATGACAAGAGAGCCAAAGGAAAAACAAGTGAATGTAAAAGTTGAATGAAGAATCCAGAATGCTGCTGCAAAATTTGTCATCAAGTCTTTTGACAGACATGAATGAATTAACAGAGTGACACACCGCTTCTTAGCAGTTATCTTGTCTAATATGGAACACACAAATTGCTTTTCTGTGAATCTCTGTTTAAATAATCCAAAACAGAAGATGATATGATATGAATGATATGAAGAACTAAACTTCAGCCAGGATTCCTTGCCAAAAAAATAAATAAATAAATAAAATTTAATTTGTGCTAGGGCTGGGCAATAAATCGAATTAATTCGATATATTGTCATTTAAAAAAATCGAATCATTGAAAATTTGCTAAATCGTGAAATCGAGTTTTGTCTTCTGGATTATTAAAAGCTGTTGTTCTTATGTTCTGTTACATCTGAATGCTTTTATGTAGGGATGTTCGATACCACTTTTTTTTCCAGACCTATACCGTACTCAGACCCTCAGTACTCACCGATACCGATACTAACTGCCGATACCAGTAGTACGTTTTAACAAATACAAAAAATCATTAAAAGGTATTTTTAAACAAATATATTTCCCTTAATTTTGACCAAAAAAAACCCAGCACAGTAACTCTTCAATAGTCTTAATGCTCAAAATAAAACACAAAAATGCTCTTTTAGTTCAAGATTCACAATTTTGAAGTATTTCCAAACCAGTGAAGTTTTGGTGAAAAACTGCTGCAAGCTAGCGCCAGTTACGGCAAGGAGGCCTCACTTAACGTCTTCCCCCTCTGCCATCGGTCGCTTGTACTCGTCTGCGTCACGAGTACTCGAGTACTTGAAAAAAGGCTGCTATCGGCCTGATACCGATACCTGGTATCGGTACTCGCCCATCCCTAATTTTATGTGTTGTAATTTTGCACAAGTGGCAGAATGCTGGATGGGTGGTTTATAAGACATGTTTACAATAGCTACCAACTACTTAATTGTGGCATTCAAGCACAAACTATGAATGTTAAGTTTGTTAAAACTGATTTAGAATCGGTATACGTTACTGGTGTCTGAACATTTTGCACAGGAATTATTTTTGAATAAATGAAACCTTTAAATAAACGTTTTTTGGATTTATTAGTATAAAATTGATTCAAATTGTAATCGTCCTGGATGGCTGCAACAATCGAGATTTTATTTTTTGGCCATTACGCCCAACCCTGATTTGTGCTTACCCCGTCAATTTTTCGATGAATAGTAACCACTTTGACAAACATAATACATTTAATTCAGGCATGTACTGTAATGTGTTATCCTTAAAGCAGAGCCCACCCATGATTGTTCGAAATGGAATTTTGTCCACTCCGACCACCGGGCTTTGCAAGTTTTCTGGGGGAAACTTTGCTTAAGCATATTTGAAATGAGTGGCCATCCCTTCACTGAAACCGTCATCAGTGCCATGAATTGCTTTTTTGGGTAGGGTAAGAATTTGTCATTGACTGCTGTCGTGGGCGTCTCTGGTAATCAGGATCAGATATTGTAAGCACTTTGTCTCCTTTCAAATGGTCTGACTTGGAATTACAGGTCTTTGCACGGGAAATTACATTTCCCCTCAGATTCAATGTAGTGTGAAGGGAAATATAATGTTTGTGACAATCTGTCTTAACGTGCATGCCTCCATCGTATTATTGTACATTGACAGTACAATGTGAAGTTACATTTAGTAAAGTAAGTCGCAAGACAGCACATCCAATAGTCGAGAGTTGGTAAAGACGTGACTTTTTCTCAGTTGAAATTAGGGCTGCCACAAACGATTATTCTGACTAGTCCTCTAAGGACCATTGTCTTTGTAACGGTAGAATTAGTTTTGTAACCTTAATTAGACCTTGTTAGATTGTGCAATTGTTGTAACTGGTAACTGTGTTTTGTCTTACATTCAATATACCATTTATTCATTGCAGTAATCCTGTTCAACCACCCATGTGCTTAAGTATATTTGAAATAAGTGTCTCCACATTTGCTTACTGTACATTCTGGTTTCTATTCTCCTATTAGGCATGCACGTACTATGCTCCCTCAAGTTTAGCCTCTCTTGTGTCTGGTTATGCAAATGCCCCCCGTAAAGTATGTTGTCTCAATTGAAGCATGTGGAAAGGTCACACAATGTCTTCTTGAAGTGTGTAATGAAGGATACTGATCCTACTGTTGGATCGGGCTAGTCCTTTCTGGGACAGGACCTACCATGAGAGCCTCCAGGCGACTTTCTGAGTGAGAGGCAGGTGCACCGAGGACTTGTATTAAATACATAAATAGATAAATAAACACCTTTTCAAAGTATTTCAAAAATGTAAATACAAGAGATATGAGATCAGAATCCGAGATCAATCAGTCATAAATACGCCTATCAGCAGCATACAGTGCAGCATAGAGCAAATGGTGAACCTGTTAAATGTTGGTATGTATGGGGTGGCCTTGTCCCTATCACAAACTCGCCCTGATTTGCGAGATCTATTGTGGCATAGATCAGAAGAGCTGCCACACATCAGACAGAAGCATTGCTGCATTTTAGGGAGTGTCAGAGCTATTTACAGCCACTTGAGATGTTTAGATTTTACTGCTCAGTTAAGTACTTGCTTCCCACTGGAGTACATTTTTTTTTCTTTGGAAGGACATTGGGCGCCACTACTAAAACCTCTTCTCCTTCTGTGGGGATTGAATTTCCATAATTCATGTTTGCACGAGGAGTCATAGTACACTTTGCAGCCATTATTTTTTGTCTGTCTGAAATTGGCCTATTTTGAGATTGTGGTCTTATATCATACAAATGATCTGCTAGATCCTATACTCCTGGGCTGTTGGATTTTTTTCACCGTGATTATTAGGCATGTGTGCATGATTTGTCACTGAATTGCACGTCAATTAGTAGAGGTGAGCAATTTACAATTTACAATGTTGCTGGTCCGTCATTCGTCAGCGCTCTGGGCACCCTTCCGTCATTGCCAGACAGTCTTTTTTTTTTTTTTTCAAGCGGGACCAAAGTGTTATCATCAGTCTGACATTTTATTTTAACCATGCTTCTGTCGCCACGCAGTAAATTCTGTAGAGTAAATTTGATTCTATTTAGAGTGGGACCAAATAGACTCAGTATTAGAGTAATATTTACACTTGGAAGAGAGTAAAATAAATAATTGGAAAATAAATAAAGAAAAGTCACTCAAGGGTTGAGGAACAAACTCACGACCTTCACGACTTTGGGAAACAGCCGATCTACTCCCTGAGCCACGCAGCTCCTGCTGTGTGTCAGTATATTGCTCATGTCAGCTGGAATCGTCGTCCTTGTGGAGATAAGCAAGCAGTAGGAGCGGCATACCTCATGTGGTATTGTGGCAGTCCTCCAAGAGAAAGGTCATGAGTTCGGTCCTCAACCCTTGAGTGACTTTTATTTTTTATTTTTCAATTCTTTATTGTACTCTCTTCCAAGTGTAAATATTAGCCAACTCTAAAACAAATTCTATTTGGTCCCACTCTAAATAGAGCGAAATTTACGCTACAGAATTTGCTGTGCACTTCATCACCACTCTTTTAGGATTTACAGACAAAGGCTGTGTTCAGACTGCAGGCATATCGGACTCCAATCGGATTCCTCCTCAAATCTGATTTTTCGAGCTGACTGTCCAGACTGTTTTTAGCAAGTGTCCAAATCCGATCTGGCCCTGTTCAGACTGAGCCACATTATTGACCCATCTGACAGGTTGCTGTTGCAACGATGTGGAACGGATGTGGAGCTCAGTGCGTGTCGTGTTTGACGTCATTATGAGGCTTACCGCTCCAGAATTACACTTTCTCGTTCGCAAGTGCGTTAAGTGGTTTTCTTCTCTCTCTTTTTTTTTTATTTTTTATTTTTTTAAATCAACCATATGAATATAGCTACGGACTGGCACAAATTCAGAATTTCCGGTTGCACATGTGAAGAACTGATGGGGTAGCGAAACCGTCTTCAGCTCAAGTTAACGTAAACTGTCCCTGTATTTCCAGTTGAGTATGAGAGGAGCCGACGGGGCAGTACGTGGAGCCGTCAAAGCGTTTGACTGCCGAGCAAGCCGGGCAGCAAACTGATTGGATATTGCCAGCGCTGGTGAATTGGGTTTTTGCATGCGAAGAGTGACGTCACGGACAGTCAAATCCGTTTTGAGTGTTTCGAGCCGACTGAGACGCATCCTGTCCATGAAACCGCCTCCCGCATGTGGTTTCAATCTGTCTAGTGCAGCGTCCAGTGTGCAACTTGACAGAGGGGACTGTAGACTTGTGTTCCTGTGAAGGAAACTGTGTCATTTAGATATTCAACCCTTGCCAACTGAATGCTCCCAGGGGATAGCTGTGATGAAAGGCGACAGAGACTAAATTCCATTTCCTGATTGGTTTGTACTGTTAGTTGGGGGATGGTACCTAAAAGAAAGACTGATTTTAATATAAAAGGCAGACAAAGTGTCTTCCAACTTGGAAGACTCTTTTGTATTCGATTTTGGCTCTCAAAAAGGCCAGTGTAGGCCTCAGCTCCCATAATCTTGTTCAATAGCTTAGTTAAAATTGCCATTTGTTGCATGATGCAGTGATCTAAAATGTTCTCTTTGAACCCTGTGTCGATATGCACCATTTATATAGGGAGAGAGTACACCATCAAAGGAAAGGAAAAGAACTGAAAAAAAAAGAAAAAAAAAGGAGGGAATGACTCGGCATGTCTTCCCCTCCAGGGTTCGAATAGCTCATATATGAGTTGCGTGGGCTCGACTTCATGCAGTCGTGCTTGAAGGGGTTTGGGAATCTTTGAAAAATGCTGAGTAGAAATTAACAGAATTTAAGCAATGGCCAAGGCCATGAATTGGTCCAAAATTACAGCTAGTGATTTACCTGACTTGGAAGGATGGTGAACGCTTTATAGTGTTAACAGTAGCATACGTTGGTTCGTGAGCGCTTGATCAACAGGCCTGCAGTCTGTCTGCTGGGTTTATTGCACTGGCCAGTTTGCCTATAGCAACCCGCAGTGCAAGACACAAGAGCAAATACAATAAGTGGTGGTGGAGGCAAGCCGAGGATCTCCATTAGGTCAACATCTCAGTCTTGATTTACAACCGTACATAACACAGCGTCTGACATTAAGCCTTTTTCAATGGTGGCAAGTTGTGATGGCCCCTTTAACTGTAATTTTCACGATGTAATACAATAAGTTACAATAACTATATAAAAAAAAATACTTAGTCTTTTTACTCTATTATTTAAGGCTTTAAATATGAACTATGTTTAATCAGTTGTTTAGAATGTATAAATATGTGATGTGTTTTCACACAGCCACGATCCCTTTTCGCCATTTCTGGTTTAGTTTTCGTTGCCTCGTCTAGTCGTCGGTACGTTCGCGCAAACCTCTTAGTTAATGACTTACTGGGCATTCTATGCTTAGCATTTGGCCCTGGCTGATGCAAGAGCTTTTGTTCTCTTTGTCATGTCACTGTTAGCCTTGATGGTCGCATCTCTTTCAGTTGAAACTTTGTTTTACAAATGAATGTCAAAACTATTATTTATGTCTGCGGTTTTTGGACCCAACTCCTGAACATAACATTGCATCAAACATTTAACAATTATCAATTACAGTATGGACTGTATCATTATCTGCTAGTAATGTAAAAATACATGACTTCACATCAATTTCAGCAGTGGGGGATTTAACATTTTAAAGTTTGTGTGGCATGTATGTTGGCTAAATTGCTTTTTACAGTACACGACATGCATCAGAGCTGAAATAAAGAGGAAATACTGTAATAGTAACCAACACAGGTTAGGTGGTATTTTTGCTACTGCATCTTTCCTCAGCTGTGATGCAGTGCTGAATGCCTCTCCTCCTTGCTAACTGAAGAATGGTAATCTTTAGCGCCACATTAGCTCAGTCTCTTCTTTTTGATATTTCTTAAAAATCCATTGTGCATGCACCTCAATTGTTCTCATATTTAGTCGTTCCTCTTCCCGCCTGAGTTTGTCTGTCTCTCCACTGAGGAGAGAGACGATCAGGTGTGTGGAGGGAAAAAAATATCTGTGCTGTGTTGTTACCATGGCAACGAATCCTCTGAGCTGAGCCAGTACTCTTCCACAGGCATGCATACATGCATACTCCCTGATGCCCTTGCTATCTGCCTTCATAGACTAATGCACAATCCTTAATTAAACCGGAGGCAGAACTGGGAAGCCTGAGCTTATTTTCATAAATAGAGTTACTAAGTAATGCATTACTGACATCACTGGTAGAAGGCCTCGAAAGATGGTTGATGTTGGCCCACGTCAGCAACACTACTGGACTCAGACACTATTCAGAAATCTCCTAATGGGGCCCCCTACTAGTAGGATTGATGCACAATGGTACAACAAAATGAAACTCACTCAGGGCACACACAAAAGAAAAAAAAAAAACAACAAAAAGTGGTAAATAAACGGGAATGTGTATCTGTTGCAACAGAAAAATAGTGATGCAGTTTTTTCTAGTCCCATCAAGAACATGTATACATAATCTAAAAAGGCCTCTGCATGCTGTGCATCCATTTTCTAATTGTGTTGCATTCTTCTGCAGTGATCTTATTCTCACTTCCTGGGTCGATTGTGGCCATCCGTCTGTTTCAAGGGAATTAACTCACTTGGGTGACTCTATTGCCTCGTTTTGCGACATCAATTTCTGTTAACGCAGTAATTAATCACACTTTCTGAGAAAATAGCTCCATAATGGCCTCTGTTTACCCCTTGTTGAGATTTTTAAGTCGTTTCATTATTACATAGAGATGGTCTATAATACTTTTTTCTGACTGACACCAGTTGAGTACTCAAATCTTCAGTAGTCACAGATATCGATAACAAGTGCTGACACCACTAGTATTTTGAGAAATAAACCCCCCCCCCCAAAAAAAAAACAAAAAACAAAAACAATAACTGACCTCTACATCTCAATATAGTATTTTGCCTGAATGCAAATTTATATTATTCTAATGTCTAATTTCTAGTTTCCTGATCATAAAATGGCTACAAGAGGGCGGCCAATCATGAGGAGCGATACCTTCAAATAAGGAGGAATCTGCCCAATACCGATACCTGGTATCACTTGCACTTCACTATTTTTTTAACATAAAGCTACGTTTAAAACAAAGTCGTTAATATTCATTATGCAGCATTTTTTCCATTTTCATCATTTTTGAAAGTGTTTATTTGTTCCCTCTCAGATTTCTGTCTTTGCTGAAGTGATCGAGGCGTGTGCTGAGTGTCCGAAACAAGCCAGGAGTCCTCCCAAGTCCTCCCAGGCAGCAGGGGGCAGTGGCTGACATGCAGGAGCCAATCTTGGATGGCGAGATGGCAAAACAGGTGGGATTACCATTTCGTTTTATAAATATACTCCTCGAATGACCTATGATGTCACTATGGAGTGATACAATAATTCTTACAAGTCTTTTTGCTTTGTAGATGTTTTTTATATTCACATTTTAGACAAATAAACAAGCAATCTTCGATGTTTGTCATCGAGCTTCTCTTTATACCTTCATGCTTTTTTCTGCTTGATTTTTCTTTTCTTTTTTTTAAGACAACAACAACAATACTAATAATATTGATTATAATACTATTGTGAGACTAATGCTGTCTGTACTTTTATTCGGCTAAAGGAGCAGAATTCTAAGCCTCTGGATGAACAGAAAGAGAACGACGACACATCGGAGAAGACATCTCCAAACAAAAACCTCAAATCACCACAGAAAGGCTCCAAGAGACATAAAACCACACAGTTTGAAGTAGCCCTGCTGGATTTGTCAGATTACAAAGGAGACATTGAGGTATGTGTTACACCAAGAATCATTTGTAATACATTTAGTAATTGCATTCTCACCAAAAGCGAGGGATGGCGATTGGGCGGCACGTTTAAATTGTAGTCAATGGAGTTCGTGCGCAACGGATTGAAAGTGCATGGGGCGGCGTGGAGGATGCGTTTTGCGCGTTGGGTGCGCAGCAGCGAAAATCCGCACATTCGTGACAAAAATCTGCACATTCGCATATTCATCGAAGTTAAAATTTTTTTTACTTTTTTCGCGTTTCGCCTCGCGGTGGCCAATCGGCTTCGAGTACGGGCCACGTCACGCACATCGTCCTCTCTATTGTCACCCCGAGCGCAACAACACGGCCAGCCGTGACAGTATGATGATCAAGAAAGTGCTGGTAAGTCTGTTTACTTGCTTTTTAACTGTACCGAGTTAGCAGCAGTGCTTATTATTAATGCCAAAGCTATTTTTAGCACAAATGCCGGATTGCCACTAAAAAAAGCTAAATGCTATCACGTACCTCAAAAGAGGAGAAAATAGTGCCGCGGCTGTTTTTTCCCAGGAAAGAAGTGGAAATAGTTGGCGGCGCCCACTTTTTGTTGACTCGCTAAAGTGCTCCACTTCCTTGTTCACAAAGGGACACCCTCCTCCGCTCCGGTGAGCACGAAAGCGCGAATGAGCAGCGATCGTTCCAAAAAACACTACGCGGTGAAACACTCGCGAATGAAGCGTTCCAGTTCACCTTTTCGGATTTGGTGAGAACATAGCATTAGTCTTGACAAGATTTGTTCAATTGCTGAAATGTATCTTTGTATTGGTCTTTGTGGGAAAATTATTGCTGTATAACACACCATTGGTTTGAAGAGGAAACAAGAGCGATGATGACATGCTGAGTGCTCATAGGACGTGATTTTACGTTTTGCATTGACACACACTGAAACACCACATCTTTGCTGATTGAAAGTGTTTCCACACTTGCATCTGTTGTTTTACTCCAGCAGTGTGAAATGACACGAAGCCATGCACAACACGTGCGTCTATGAATACACCAAAAAATATGTATATATATATATATATATATATATATATATATATATATATATATATATATATATATATATATATATATATATATATATATATATCCAAGCGAATTCTAGTTTTGACTGTTAATGAGTTGCACTTGTAAACATTTCTAGTAGAATAAGAGGTTATACGATATATACGATATACGTCATAATTAAATGAAGTCACACTATTTAGATAGATGACACAGCAATGGTATTACAGTATTGTCTGAAATACAATCACGGTCATGGATTGCGGATTGCAAGACCTGTACTGATTAGTAAAATGGATTAAATGAATGAAGCCCATTATTTTCACAAGCCTTCTCATGTAAAAATGGTAACGTTGGCTTTTGGGTGTGTAAAACACATCAGGAATGCGGCACATTCAGCACCATTTTCTTCAACATCCTGAAAACATTTCAGCAATACCTTTGGGTGCTGGCAACACTGCAAAAATAGTTCACATTATGCTTGTGAATGCTTTTACGTCTTGAGTGCTCTTAATATTTTCCAGTCCTCACAAAGGTGCATAAAGGAAAACCTCTTACTGCTGCTAAGAAATGTGAGAGTACACTCCTGTCTTAAGTAGTACAGTACTTTAATTGGAGGATATTCCACATTCATGCATAATTTAGTCTATCTATCTATCTATCTATCTATCTATCTATCTATCTATCTATCTATTCTAACTAGCCATCTAGCAATCTACCGACGACAAAACTCATTTTGACTTGTCATATGCATCTGTGCATCTGAGTCATTTAAGCGCACTGTGACAACACACCTTTCCTTTTGCAAACAGCACGCACAGTCCGTTCGAATGAGTGCACCTGCAATTTAGCAGCTGCTAGTTGAGCAGGTTAAGTGGCACGTTTGTTGAAATGAGCTAAAAATAAAGTCTGGCACCAGCGCTTTTGGAAAGGAGTCTGCCTGTTGCGCACCGACTGCTGGCTATACCTCAAGTTCTACCAACCTTAATTCCTCAGTTAAACATGATTGGACAATTATTGATGTCAAACTTTGAAGGAACAGTTGTGGAAAGCCTTTATTTGTTCCAGTAATAGTCAAAGGTCAATAAAATCATGGTTGGATGCGGCTGGCATAGAACAGTGGTCCAGTCTTCGAGAGCCCCTATCCAGCCTGTATTCCGTGGCTCCGTCCTTCAGCGCAGATGAATCTATTGATCAGCTAATCAGCAAGCGTTGCAGAAGCCTGATAACGATCCTGATCATGAATCAGGTGTGTTAGTGGAGAGAAACATGGAACACAGGCTGGATAGAGGCTCTCGAGGACCGAACTTGGGCACCCCTGGTTTAGAAGAACATTAGTAACCTACTGAGGACAAATTAAAATGAATATATATTAGCCTGGCCCCATAGTTCAAGTACTTCATATTTCGATACATGTGCAGTCATAGTACACCCCATTTTCTAGGAGCAGTCCTAAAATTGGAACAACAACATACATGAAAAGAGCAGAATTACCAAGCGTCACTCTACTGTCCTTTGACCTTTAATATGACATTGGGGTATCACTAATTCAAGTGCTAGCAGGGAATTGTTAAGAATCACTGCTTCACATTTACAGTACATCTGTTTCCATGGCAACACCATGATCCCCCCCCCCACCCCCCCAATACTCTTGATTGATTTATTTCTTTATTGCAGTGATGAACATGTATCTCCATCCATCCATCCATACATTTTCTTAACCGCTTGCTCCTCACAAGGGTCACGGGGGTGCTGGAGCCTATCCCAGCTGGCTTCGGGTAGTAGGCGGGGTACACCCTGAACTGTTTGCCAGCCAATCGCAGTAACATTTATCTCCTTACACATAATTCATCTGATTCGCATGATACCAATTTCAACATATTCTAAAAATTCAAGCCATGGGGGCTAGTAGAGCTGTTTGATTATGGTAAAAAAAAAAAAGATTATTTTGGCAATAATTGAAATCACGATTATTCAAACAATTATTATTATTATTATTATTATCCATCCATCCATCCATTTTCTTGACCGCTTATTCCTCACAAGTGTCGCGGGGGTTGCTGGTGCCTATCTCAGCTGGCTCTGGGCAGTAGGCGGGGGACACCCTGGACTGGTTGCCAACCAATCGCAGGGCACACAGAGACGAACAACCATCCACACTCACAAGCACACCTAGGGACAATTCGGAGCGCCCAATTAACCTGCCATGCATGTCTTTGGAGTGTGGGAGGAGACCGGAGTACCCGGAGAAGACCCATGCGGGCACGGGGAGAGCATGCAAACTCCACCCAGGAAGGTCCGAGCCTGGACTCGAACCGGAGACCTCAGAACTGGGAAGCGGACGTGCTAACCACTCGACTACCGTGCCGCCATTATTATTATTATTATTATTATTATTATTATTATTATTATTATTATTAGATACAAAACAAGAAAATGTTTAAGCATTTAAAAATATTAATACCAATTTAATAAATAGAAACACTTAAGTTCCTTTTGAGCCAAACAGAATTTATAATAATATTTATTTATTTAGTTATTTATTTAATTATTTATTTAATTATGTTGGCAAAAACTTTAAGTTGTACTGCAACATGTGCACTGTGCAGTAGGATGGTCATTTATATTTTGGTACAAAAGACAAGAACATGTTGAAACGTAAAAAAACATTAAAAAAAATATTAAGACAAATAAAATTCTTTGAAACACTATGATTAAGTTTCTTTTGGATGAAACAAAATGTATTAAATTATTAAGTTATTTTAAAATTTAAAAAGGTGAAAAATGTATAAATTTAACTAACTCAAAAATTTGTATTAATAATCTTTAGTTTATGATTATGCTTATTTTGTAATTGTGGAGTGTAATAATTGAAATTGTATATGAATTTCGATTAATTGCACAGCCATAGAAGCTAGTATATTTCCTCATTCCAAATATTCACAGGTTTTCCAAAAGGAAAAAATTCACCATTCATTATCAATGAGGCCAGGTTTCTTCCAACCATTTATTAACAATAGTGCATTGAACAGACACGTTTACATCATTCCCATTTTCAATATGACAACATTTCTCACTGACCAAAAATTGAACATTTTCACTTTTAAAATGACCACAATTCCCTATTCGTTCCCAATGCCGCATTTACGTCATTCCTATTTAAAAGTTAAATCATTCAGCTCATTCAGTTGACCTTGAAAACAATTTTCAACATGCCAGAATTGTGCACATACCAATAATTGCCAGGTTTTCACCCTAAAAAAACAAAAAACAAAAACAAAACCTCGCATAATAAGACATATTTTACACTATTTACTCCTCCCTCCACATTATTTGTCTGATTCAAACCATTCAAATTTCAACATTTTCAGATCATTCAAGCCATCACAATTGCTATTCCCATTCACAAAATTTGCAACATTTTCTAAAGCCCTAAATCAAAAAAAAAAATCAAAAAAATGTACATATTCACCTCCTGTTTCCACATATATACACCCATTTAAACCATTCAAACTTCAACAT
This sequence comes from Festucalex cinctus, assembly GCF_051991245.1. Taxonomy (NCBI): domain Eukaryota; kingdom Metazoa; phylum Chordata; class Actinopteri; order Syngnathiformes; family Syngnathidae; genus Festucalex; species Festucalex cinctus. Next base: position 5,954,091 of record NC_135418.1, on the reverse strand, counting down.
ATTCAACCCATTCCAGGTCATTGTACATCATTCCACATCATTCTGTCATGACTGCGTCACGCCAAGGTTAAGTTTGGGTCATGACTGTGAGGTCAATTGTCGGTTTTGAACTGATGTAATCGGCATCTAGTTTCAATTGGTTTTAAGCTATGTGTTGTCAGGAGCTATGTGATGTCAAGAATCTTTAATCTCTTTACTGGCTCAAGAACCAACCAGATAATTCCAACCAATGAGATCGATTCACTATTTAAGCCAAACTGAGAAGTGTGTGTGTTTGTAAGGTCATATAAACACTCTGATTTGACCTTGAGTGTGAATGTAACTTCGAAGTGTGGTATGTGCCCTATGATTGGCTGACGACCAGCCTCGAGATGACCTCGCCTCTCACCCAAAACACAAATGCACTGATTGACACACAAAATCAGATGATATTGTTTTTATTTTTTGTCTCATCTCATCATATTATTGGTTAACAAAACGTTAACCATTTAGAAAAAGGCATGCGCGCTGGACCTCGCCCAGTGCTGCCCATCCATGCTAACATATTGGACGACATTTGTTCTGTTTGTTCTGACATTTGAAACTTGCCTGTGCATTTGTCATTGCAGAAGCACTCAAAAGGACAGACGCTGATAGACATGGTGTGTGAGCACCTCAACTTGCTGGAGAAGGACTATTTTGGCTTGACCTTTGCAGACACAGACACCCAAAAGGTCAGAGGATTGCTCACCACGATACTGTAGTAGGTGATTTGAATGCATAAACATCAACAAAGCAATCAGTATTCCTCTCACTTGTTGGCTGAGTTAACGCTCGCCACTGTGCACTATTCATCACTTAGAGATGAATGGAAAATGTAAATGCTTTGTCAGAATCTATGCAGTTTATGAAAATGTGTGCAGCTGGTGTAGAGATGAAAATGCTGCATTGAAGATGCATATTCAATTTTGCTAAACAAATATTTCTTGGAAGCAGAGTTGTCCAAGTATATTATTGTTGAGTGAAGTTAGACTGATGAAACCAAAGTTGAGGCTTATTATTTGAAACACAGTTGTGTGGTAGCTTATCATATAATTACATAATCGTCATTACAGTGAGCTGAGGGGGCCTTGATGTCTATGTTGACTATAGGTTAGCGGTTTTGTTAGACATTGGCCTCCTTAAAGGCAGGTATGCGATTGCACAACAGGCCACAGAGGACGGGCCTTCCTTTTGATGGGAGAAAAGATGACAAGACTAAGTTTCGCTTAAATCTGGAGTACTTCCTCCGTTATTATCATCAACATGGAGACATCTTGACATCTCACTTGTTGTGACTTGTTGCATAGGGGAGAGTTGATGATGGTGCACAATATTTTCCATATAGACAAGAAGAGTTAGTAACCAAGATAAAAAAATCCATCCATCCATCCATCCATTTTCTTGACCGCTTATTCCTCACAAGGGTCGCGGGGGCTGCTGGCGCCTATCTCAGCTGGCTCTGGGCAGTAGGCGGGGGACACCCTGGACTGGTTGCCAACCAATCGCAGGGCACACGGAGACGAACAACCATCCACACTCACACGCACACCTAGGGACAATTCGGAGCGCCCAATTAACCTGCCATGCATGTCTTTGGAATGTGGGAGGAGACCGGAGTACCCGGAGAAGACCCACGCGGGCACGGGGAGAACATGCAAACTCCACCCAGGAAGGTCCGAGCCTGGACTCGAACCGGAGACCTCAGAACTGGGAAGCGGACGTGCTAACCACTCGACTACCGTGCCGCCCTTAAAAAAATCAAATGGAAATTTTAATATATCAAAATAATGTGTTATGGTCCATGGTGAGCACATATGAACACATACATTAGAGAGAATATTTTGGCTTTATTTATTCAAATGTAGCGGACTGTGTTCTTTCACTGATTCTCTCATATTAAAGGAGCATTTATGTAATATAAACAGTAATTTTACATGACAAGATAAATAAAGATTGGAAATATTCTCAATTTAACTTTTTGATGTTTATTTTTCTTATTAGTCAGCGTCTGTATAAAGAAATCCCAAAGCACCCAATTAACTTTTAGATGCAAGTACAGTGAAGCGTTTCAAACATCACATTTAATAATAAGAGCATATTTTAAAAAACACATCCACACACGCATCATCACTGTTTATACTTTGTAGTGTACTCAACTGAATTCATTTTGAAAAGGATTTGCTAATCATTGTGTTGTTTTTTTCATTTATTTATTTTACACAACGTCCCAACATCATTGAAATTAGTTTGTGCAATAACAGATATTCCATCGAGAATATTCCACTGCTCTTTCGTTTGCTGCATGAATGTGCAGTCAGGTTACTTTTGGTCAACAGGCTGATGAGCTCTTCTGGTGGCCAAATAATAATTTGTGCCACTGCTGACAATTTAGATCAGAGCATGATCAAACAGGATAAGAGCAGCAGGCTAAAGATCGCTCATTTTGCAATACAATGAAGAAACAGATGCTTTCATCATATCGTAATTGCTCAGCTGTGGAGGACTTGCATTCTTTATTTCAACATATGGAGAGGCTTTCATGAGGGACACCAATGGCAATTAAAGTAAAATGTGTCACCAGCATTTGCAATTGCCATATTTGCTGTCCGCCCTGCATGAATGCTGCCTTCTGTCTTCCAGAACTGGTTGGACCCCTCCAAGGAGATCAAGAAACAGATGCGCAGTGAGTATCTTATCCAGGAAGTCAGGATGATACATATTTTGCTCTTTGCATCAAGATACAATACACAATTGATGAAAAAATGGATGCAAAATTTAACATCATGATTTCATCTAAGTGGCACTCACCAGTCTCATTATTTAGCCTACTGTATTTGTGTAATCTAATCAAAAATGTAATTCCAGAGCAAAATCAAAAGGTTGTAAGCACATTCAACTCAGGTTAAATAAAAAACAAAAATGAGTCAAATTAACTCATTCACTGCCATTGACGGAAAAAGATGTCAAATGATGCATTTTTTCTGGTCTGGCAATGAATTATTTACCAGTTGTTAAGTTTCAATTCTCTTCAATGTTCAGTGTTGTCATTGGACATTTAACTCAACCACAGTTTGATAGGTTGGTTATTTTGTGTGAGTTTGAGATGATGATCATTCGCTCATAAAAGTTACTCTGAACTGTTTGTTCCCACCCTATTCTGAAAGGATGACAATGTCCTTGTCATTTATTTTACAATGCCAGTAGGTGCTAAATTCACTCTGTCACAGAGGAAATCAATAGAAATTAAAATAATTCATTGCCTGGAGTTTGTTTGCCTTAATCAAGACCACTTGTTACACCACAAAGCAGAAGAATTGACAGTGTAAGTGTTGACAGATATACACTAACCAAAAAACAAGTATTATCATTAATTAGCTTATGCACATCCATTAAATTACAAGCTTTGTTTGGCCTACGTATTCAAAGAGAGCTAAAGAAGAGAAAAAGTACAGTGCACGGACAAGATTTTCCAAAACTGATTTTACAAATACTTTCAAAGAACTTAAACATCAATCATTGTTTTTGCACATGTACACAAAAGCAGTTACACTTTGTTGGTATGTTTTTAATCTTTATCCAGTCACATTTTTCACTGATAATAAAAGACACCAACAAATCAGGGGACTATATTATACACAAGCACAGAGAAAAAAGCCTTAAACCAGCGATTTTCACTGAAGCAACCCCATTCCCTGATTTTGCCACAGAATATTGTGTTCTATTGCTATAAAAACATGGAACCTACCAGAAGAAAGATTAGAGTCTCTTCTTTCATCAGGAAAAAACGTCTATTTCTATCTGTTTTCATATTGCAACAATTAGCATTGGAATATACCATATTTTCCGCACTATAAAGCGCACCTAAGAGCCTTCAATTTTTTCAAAAGCTGACCATGTGCCTTATAATCCAGTGCGCCTTATATATGGATCAATATTGAGCTGCAACAGGTCTCGCTGTCAAGACGCTATCGGTGACCCTGCACGATCGGTTACGCGCAGAAGTTTCGCCATCTTAGATCGCAAGCTAATACTATTACTTTACCTCAGAGAAAATAATAAAACAGCTGTTGATTCATTTTGGGAGTGAATGGAGTTGTCAGAAAGCTGTTTTGTAATCTATTAATAAAGTTTGACTGACCTATCTGACTGTTTTGTTGACATTCCCTTTAGCGCAGCACCATCTAATGGATGCATAACGTAACCCCAGCCTCTACTGTAGCGCCTTATATATGGAAAAAGTTTTAAATTATGTCATTCATTGAAGGTACGCCTTATAATGCGGTGCGCCTTATAGTGCGGAAAGTACGGTAGCTTAGTTTTATCATTACTCACAAATCTGCTTCGAACTGCGGGGAAATCAGCTTGTTTGCAACATGGCCCTGGTTGATTTGTTTCCTGTGCTGCCACCTGCTGGTCCTTTTTGTAATAACTACCATTTCTTCAACCGTTCTCTGCAGTTCAGAGGCTGCATCAAAGCCCTCTGTATCCTCTAGCATAAAAAAAAACAACTTAAAAAAATTTATAAATATGTCTTTACCATATATAATTTAATGCCCTTAAATGTGATCAAGAATTCACACAGTCGCTGATTCAGGCTTTTTTTTCTTTTTCTTTTTAATCAAAGAAACAAGCGGTACAAAACACAATCAACATGAGCTGCTGTTAGCCGCAACTCATGCTCATGTGCTCCTCAACCAGACTAACAGAGCCAAACTTCCTCAACTTTTTTTTTTTTTTTTTTTGTGGCAAAAAAGTTTTTTTTTTATTACTGAATCAAACAAAATGGATTTAAAACAATAAACAAATTAGAACTATGAACTAAGAACTACAAGTTTCTGGATCGTCCAGTGGCTGAGAGGGGCATCCATCCGAGTTAGCATCTGCACTGATTCCAAGACTGGTGTTATCGAAGAACCCCCTTTCGAAAGGTTCCGGAGAATATATTGTCACTTGTGGCTTTGTCAAAAAAAATTGCTTTTTGGAGAGTCAAGCAGTGAAACTCTTGGTGAATCGAACTCATAACTGGCCCCACCCACAAACTCACACACACAACAATGAACAGACATTACATCCATCCATTTTCTTGACCGCTTATTCCTCACAAGGGTCGCGGGGGGTGCCGGCGCCTATCTCAGCTGGCTCTGGGCAGTAGACAGGGGACACCCTGGACTGGTTGCCAGCCAATCGCAGGGCACACAGAGACGAACAACCATCCATACGCACAAGCACACCTAGGGACAATTCGGAGCGCCCAATTAACCTGCCATGCATGTCTTTGTAATGTGGGAGGAGACCGGAGTACCCGGAGAAGACCCACGCGGGCACGGGTAGAACATGCAAACTCCACCCAAGAAGGCCGGAGCCTGGACTCGAACCGGAGTCCTCAGAACTTGGAGGCTGACTTGCTAACCACTCGACCACCGTGCCGCCCACAGACATTACAATATTTTTTAATTATGTTCAACTTTGAAAAAGATCTTCACTATATACTAAGTAGTCTTCTTTGTCTGGTCGGAGCTGTGTGGGATCTAATTGTATTATGCAGGTGGAGATGAAGTGTCAGGAGAATGTACGTTCTGTATTTCTTTCAGAAATAAAAAGGACAGACATGACGGTTATGATTTTTCAGCTCTCCTTCTCTCTGCAGACAGTCCATGGCACTTTGTTTTCGCTGTCAAGTTCTACCCTCCGGACCCCTCCCAGCTCACTGAGGACATTACCAGGTAATGTGTTAAGCAGTGTTGTCACAAATGCGTTACTAGATTATTTTAATGATTACTTTCTTTTAATAATGAGCAATCTAACGCGTTCATTTTTCCAAACCAGTAATCTGATTAAAATTACTTTCCCAAGTGGCTGTACGTTACTATTTTTTATTACCTCGTAATGTATGTAGAATGCTAAATTTTGTTGTCCATTTTGAGGATAATTTCGAGGAGAAAATGTTTCACTTGCGGGAGTGACGTCACATCGCATGTCATGTTTTCTCAGCGAGACGCAACGCCGGGTCACGTGTACCAACATGTTTGAGCGGTGAGCGCTAGCAGTCTGGCCAAAACAATAGACACTTCCTACCTCGTCACGACGTAAACAATGGAAGAAGCAGGAAAACGGTTGCATTTGCTCATTGGAAATAGAGCCATTACTTTGCATTTTTGTCCAGTAAAAATTACAAAAGCAGGTGGTGGTTGGATAATACTGAAGCGGTTGCGTATTGTTTGGCCAAGATAAACAATCCCCAGTGACTGTTTTGCTGTGACCGGTAACTCACCAGCTAGTTGACTTGAGTTTGTGATGCCAACCGACCGCGAAGCTAACAAACGAGACGGCGTGTGCGCCGCTGTCGCGCAGCGGAGTAAACATGCACATTTGGGTTATTCATACCCGCTAGTAAAGTCTACAAGCAATCATGGCATTTTCTCGCTCTTCTGACATTCATGGCAAATAACGGAGGAGGTTTGCCGGTTACGTAAAAAATAACCACTGCCTAAACAATCGCAGGGGAAAAACATTTTACAATAATACACTTGCCTGCGATGTACAAAGCATATTATTCCGAAGCACCAATCACAAATCTATTGTTCAGTAATTATGACCAATATTGTCGTTGCAAATTTCTTTGAAATATCGTGATTTAATTTTTCGGCCATATCACCCACCCCTAATCCCAAAAATGCTGAGCTGCCCCACAGTGTCTTTCTCGTCATACTTCGAGAGAGACTATGCCATAGCATGATAATAATAATAATAATAATAATAATAATAATAATAATAATAAAGCCTGTCTGCATGACTGTAGTTCAGCTCTGGTACTTGAGAAAATAGAAAATGTTATACTTACAGTTGCAACCAGCCTACATGTAAATGTTATAGTTACAGTTTGTAACCAGCCTGCAACAACAATTTATGTATTGGAAAACCAGAGAAACAGAAACAAAGAAACATGTTCATGTTTCAAGTTCATGCATTTTCACAAGTATTATTTAAGTAACCAGTTGTCATTCGTATGTTCACGCAGCAAAGGGCGGAAATTTGTACTAAAGAGTAACTAATAAGTTACTTTTTGAGTAGTTTGACAATAAAGTAATCAGTAAAGTAACTAGATTACTTTTTTGAGGAGCGACAACACTGGTGTTAAGTATGTTAATTCAAGGAGGAAGTGCATGACAGCTTGCCATTTTAAATGTTTCCTAAATATGGGTGGCTCTATCGAAGTACTGTAACAATTTTCATGGTATGTTTCCCCACACATCAAAGCAAAGCAAATCCTTCATCCCTTTTTAAGGATTAGAACTGGAATGCTACTAACAGGCGAAGATTTACTGCGCTGAATGCACGCCGGAGCTTGCCTTTCCTCTGCCTTGTTTGACTGCCAAAGCCTTCCTCTCCGCCCCTTTTTTTTCTCGTCTGACAGATACTACCTGTGTCTGCAGCTGAGGGATGACATGCTGTCAGGTCGGCTGCCGTGCTCGTTTGTCACCCACGCCCTCTTGGGCTCCTACACGGTCCAAGCTGAGCTCGGCGACTATGATCATGACGAGCACGCGCCGGACTATGTCGGCGATTTCCGTTTCGCTCCCAATCAGACTCGTGAGCTGGAGGAGAGAGTGATGGAGCTCCATCGAACCTACAAGTACAATGTTGTATAAATCTCATTCCACTCTACCAAACGAATAATTTGCATTGGATTGTTTTCTCTTCATGAGTGTTCTGTTTGCGAAATACATCACATTGTCTTGTCTAGTATGAATCAGGACACTAGTCAATCTTTGCTAGCATATGCAAAACAAGTGTAGTGTGAAAACCGGGTAATTCTGCTCTCAATGTGCAAGATAAGGGCTTTATAAATGAAGACTGTGAACATGCCTATTGATGTTGGTTACAGATTTTTCTACCCACAGGGGTATGACTCCAGCGGAGGCTGAAATTAACTTTTTGGAGAATGCAAAGAAATTGTCCATGTATGGGGTGGACCTGCATCATGCCAAGGTTGGCTGCATGAATTTATAAAACAAAAACAAAAAAACAGACACTCTTCACTCATTTCTGTTTGTTTGCTGACTCATTTCCCCTGCAGGATTCTGAAGGGATCGAAATCATGTTGGGTGTCTGCGCCAATGGCCTGTTGGTATACCGCGACAGGCTGAGGATCAACCGCTTTGCTTGGCCAAAGATCCTGAAGATCTCGTATAAGAGGAGCAACTTTTATATTAAGATAAGACCTGGAGAGGTATGCATCCTTGAGAAAAATAATATGGTCAACACACATCTTGGTGCCAAGTTTAAACGCTTTGTGCAATTTTGATGTCGCTGACTCCCAAAAATGGCATTTTTTTTCCAAATTGACTCTAGTTTTTGAGGCATTCTATATTTTATTTTGAAAAAGTTATGAAATTCGCTTTAAGTTTTGATGAGGCTAAGTCTGTTTCTTTCAAGTATGTCCATTAGGGATGTCACGATAAAGACAATATCGTGATAAAGCGATATTAAAACTGCCACAATATCGTCGTCGTCATGTTCACAATATTTAAAAGGAATAGATTTGTTAAAAAAGTCAAGTTGATTTCCATTTGTGCAGTTCTAGCACCATCTAGTGGCTAGTTTATTAGTGCTATTTAATTTTCATAAGGGATGTTTTGGCCTTCTATGTTTAAAATCTATGCTAATTATCAGATAAAAGGGAACCTAATTTGCTTGTGAAGCGATCAATGTGTGCGTGCATTAACAAATAAGTGCCTCAATATTGTTATTAGTGATTGTAAAGTGGTTTATATGCATTGTTGTTATGTACAAAAGCACAATATTGTTGTTGTTGTTTTTTTTTTTTAGTATGAGCTGTCTTTTTTTACAATATTGTGATCTTTTTTTAAATATCGCCAACGCCCCCACAATATTGTGATAATTATCGTATCGTGACCTTCATATCGTGATAATATTGTATCGTGATGTTTGGATATCGTTACATCCCTAATGTCCATACAGTATTCTTTCTTTTCTTTTTAAAGTAATATCGTGAAAGGTGGAAATCATTATAGCAGAGAGCCTTCATTATGTGAATCATGTTTTATGTGAAAATGAAGCATAAATTAATAAAAATTAGGCAAGATTAGCAGTAGATAAATGTGAACGCACAAACTACTTTCAGTAATGATCAAACTATCTTTTGTAAACCATCAAAGCACATTGATTAGCAATCAATTAATTGTAGAAAATATCAATATCTCAAAAACTGGAGCTAATTCAAAGAAACAGATTATTTTTGGACTCAGCAGCCCAATATTACCCATAAATCATAGAAATATATTTCTCTTGACCAGTGTAAACTAGTGTTTGTAACATAATAAAAGGTACGTGTATGGTATTTGATGAACATTTGGGAAAGTGTCATTGTAACATACACGTTCTTTGTACTATATTACATGTTTTGCTTGCAAGCTGTTTGCAGATAACGATGAGATCTGAAATCGCACATACGTAATCTATTGGCTTGGGAGTTTTAGTGTCTGGTCCCTTTTGCTCCTACAAGTGCACAAATATTTGTAAAAGCAAATACCGGTACTTCTTTTTCTCATACTTTAATGTTTCTATTCTCAACAGATAACATAACAACACGATCAGATTTAGATGTTTCCGTCCTCCATCACACCTGATTCTGAAGATCAGGATTATTATACGGCTTCTGCGGTGCTTGCTGATGAGCTGATTATATGAATCTATTCGTATGACTACTAGATAGATACTGGATAGGTAGATAGATGGATCGATGACAGTCAATGGATCAAAACATATGCGTATACACAAAATTTACTTCTAATTCCCAGTACAGTAATATTTAATTCACTATTTTACCTGGTATACATTCTGGCCTTATAAGACAGTGTTACGGCTTATCCTTCGTCCTGGAAATGACTGTTAGGTCGTATGCACCAGGCACAGTCAAGTGACAGCCACACAGTGAGCCTGTGATTGGGCCAAATAAAGAGTCCCTTCAAGAGAGCTGCTGCAGCTGCAGCTGTGAAAACCTCTTTCCCAATTCTTAAACTGTGTGTGGGGGTGTGTGTACACACACACATATACATCCAGTTGGTGTGCTCGGTGGTAAATTTCGCTTTAAAAAACACCCCGACGGGACTTTAGATAAAACAAAAGTAATTTGCGTTTAATTAATAATTGCTGAATTGCACCCAATTGTTATGATGCTGTTACGTTTTGAGCAATACACGCATGCATGCAATTGCGTACATGCATTTAATCAATGTTTGCAAATGACATTCAGATAATAAAATGCGTTAATGTCAAAATATTACGGTATTTTGTATTAATTTTATATTACGCAAATACGCTTGTAATTTAGCTGCTTAATCGTGATTAATAAAAAAATGTAAAAGTATATAAATATATATATATATATATACATTTTTGCATAGGTAATGCCCTGACATGTTACAGACCAAATTAGTAACTATCAGTCTTTTAAAATGCTGTTTTTTTTAACGTTTATCTACCAAATAAAATACAACAGTATTAAGTAGTGAGTAAGGATGGGTGAGTACCGATTCCGGGTATCGGTGCTGATACCTGCCTTATTTTAAGGTTCTTTAATGTTTATGCAATGTTTTTTTAACATTTATTTGAGTCTGATTTTCATTCAATATCATCACTTACGTACACTTTTATTTTCCTACATTGAAGTACAGTGTTTGAACTGTGCATACTGTTGCAGTGACATTTTTATTTATTAATTTTTTTGCACTTGCCCGCACCTGAAAATAAGATGAATCGGGTTCCAAAACAGTTCCCGACCAAATACCCGTCGTGCTTTACCCTCCGCGATCCTGGCTGACTTACCACTCGTGGAAGCGTCTGATTAATCTTCTTTTACACATTTAAATTAAAAATAAAAAGTTAGTGTATTCCTTGTCGTGTCAAGGGTTCGCATCCTAGACTGGCTAAATAGTTCGTCTGCCGTGTCATTCTACCCACAAGTTTCAAGCGGACCCAGCGGGTAAAACTCAAAGTTTTTTTTTTATTTTATTTATTTTTATTTATTTATTTTTTGCAACTAGAGGGCAATATAGTTACAGAAACCTTCATCCTTCCTCAGGTCGCAACAGAACGACTTGCCTGCTAATACTCGCTTGCATCAGCATGCCGCAGATATAAACAATGTGTCATTGGCTTGGACTGATGTTGTGAATGAAAACCAACAATGTGTGTCACTGGCCGCATCAGGGATTGTGGGATTACTGTATGCAAATTACATATGGCCATGTTTCCCCCACACCGTCACTGGCGACGTGGCGAACAGGGTGCGCGCATTGTATTTTTATTGTTTTATCAGAGAGTTTTCAGCAGTTGTACCAACAACATAAAATCAATTTATAACGTTCTGACCGGGCCATCGGCCGGTTTAAGCTATTTTTAGACCTTTTAATTAGTCCGTGTGCCGGTGCATTTGCATCGTTCAAATCAAAATCGGATAATGAAAATGAAACTGAGGGGTAGGTTCACTAAGAATGCGCTGCGTCCGCTAAAAGCGCTAAATATTGCTCCTCATCTGCATCCACAGTCTGCTTCCTTTTAACCACCTATTGCGTAAGGATATTGCTCTAATCACTAATCATATAGCCTACCAGCGCAAAAAAAAAATTCAAATATATTTTCAGAGGTTGACGTGGGTATACAGTATGCATCTGCCGCGTAAAAATGATCACAAAAGGAACACCCCCTCCCACCGCGATTGCCGATCAGCCCGGGTTAAGTCATTGGTTGTAAACCAACATAGAAATATGCTCCCCCACTGCTCTCTCTATGTGATCAGCTTGAGGGTAATGGCCACTACCTTCTCCATGCCACCACTGATGTTCATGTTCCACAGGATCGAGGTAGCTCCAAGTTTACACCATGCTTCCATTAACCTTTGCATCACTCTAACTCCGTGTGGCTATTAACGCCGGTGAATTAGATGCTGTTTATCAATGAGCCTCATCTAAATAGAGGTGGGCAATTTCTCTGCCAAATGTATGCAAATGACCTCATTTACGTATGCACAAAAACCGCCGGCACATAGTGGTCAGCAGCGCAGTTAATGATGAATTTCCTCATCTGCGGGTGTTTAGTGGATTAGACGCTCCCGGATTGCTCCATTATTACCGGTTAGCACCGCACAAAAGCCACGCAAACCTTTAGTGAATCTACTCCTGAGAGTGCTAACAATATGTCTTCATTCAAAAAATATATACTATACATCTAAGAACCTCCTCATTTGCTCAACTGCCACTTGTTGTACTTTTTGTCCATCCCATCCAGTATGAGCAGTTTGAAAGCACTATTGGTTTCAAGCTTCCTAACCACAGAGCTGCCAAAAGGTTGTGGAAAGTCTGCATTGAGCATCACACCTTCTTCCGGTAAGAATCGATTTGCTTCTGACCTGACTGGCCCTGATTGGAAAATGAGATGCGATATACAGTTTATATAAAGATGCAAAGCAGCCTGACTGAAAGGTGTAACATTAATCCTTTACTTGCTGCTCAACAAAGCCACAGAGGCCATTAAATGAATATGCTTTAGGAATATTAATGTCTTGGCCTAGGAACTGATACAAACCTTAAGGAACAACAACTTGCTCCCAGCTACAGTGTCCACCTTGTCAGGCTGCCTTTTGGACTGGATGTGCTAAATATATCTGAATTAAAGATTCTGCTTTGCTAGGTTGGTTTCTCCAGAGCCGCCTCCCAAGGGCTTCTTGGTGATGGGCTCAAAGTTTCGATACAGTGGCAGAACTCAGGCTCAAACCAGACAGGCCAGTGCTCTCATAGACCGACCCGCTCCTCACTTTGAGCGCTCCACTAGCAAGAGGCACTTGCTCTCCAGAAGTTTAGATGGAGGTAAGATGGTCATCCACTGTACGGCAAGGTTTGCTATCTTGCTGAGCTAATTCAACTCTCGTTATCACCAGAGTTTTCCCGGCCGGTGTCAGCCATGTGCGAGAATCACGATGGCCTCTTCCATCATAGCATCAGCGAACAGCGTCGTCTCCGCAGCCCCTCCGTGGATGAGCAGGAAACTGAGCTGGAGCCCAGTTTGGAACAAGATGAGGAGGATCTGGACCAGGAGGAGGGCCAGGAGATGGGAAGAGACCAGGGTGGAAATGTATCACCAAGCAAGAAGAAAGAAATTGTGGTGAGCCAGAATTCCTTTTGACCTTTACGTCAATTCTCATCACATTAACCAGATACACCAGATGAGGTTTAGTCAACAAACACAATGTAATGCTGGCTTTACCGGATCTAACACTATCCTTTCCTTTTACTTCTTTCTTGACTGCAGTGCTCATATATCTCACTTGACAGTGTTCTCATTATAGTGAACAATTCAAACTCATGTCAAGTTTTCTGTTCTTATAATGAGTTTTCTTATTTTTCACTTGCTGACCAAAAGGAGGAGGTCGGTTCACCAGTTGACAGTAAACAGGAGGTACATTACCTGCTCATTTCGTCTCTGTCTGCCTGCTTGTAACCCGTCAAAGTATCTGTACCTCAACAGCCTCATCCATTTTCATTTCACCTGGAGGACCGTTGGGTTGCGAGTGAGAAGTGGGTGGGGCGTGGTCTGGCTGTGATTGACAGCAGCAGTGAAATCTATCCATCCATCCATTCATTCATTTTCTGAACCGCTTGGGTCGGGGGTCGAGGGGGGTGCTGGAGCCTATCCCAGCTGGCTATGGGCATCTGGCGGGGTACACCCTGAACTGGTTGCCAGCCAATCGTAGGGCACACAGAGACGAACAACCACTCACACTCACAAGCACGCCTAGTGACAATTTGGAGCGCCCAATTAACATGCCATGCATGTCTTTTTCTGGAATGTGGGAGGAGACCGGACTACCCGGAGAAGACCCACGTAGGGACGGGGAGAACATGCAAACTCCACCCAGGAAGGCCAGAGCCTGGACTCGAACCCGAGTCCTCAGTACTGGGAGGTGGATGTGCTAACCACTCTCCACCAGTGAAATCTAAATCTAATCTAAATCATTTCTATACTATGACAAGCTGTGCAAAATGAACTAAACAAATGCTATGCTAATAAATCAGTAATCTTAAAATCGAGCTAAAGATATTCGCAAAACACTACTATTCCAACTGAAACTCGCTAAGGAGGCATTTAAATTAATGAGACTGAGCCAGTGGGTGGCAGAGCGACTACGTCACATTTTCACTGAAGTGACATCGGTAGTCCGTGCTTATTCAATGAGACGATAAACTTCCAAATTGTGTTTATGCCAGTGTTTTACCTGAAGAAGGCACCACACAAGCGGTCTTTGCCCCAAATTGTTTTGGACTAGTGATGGGATTTTCTGCTCTTTTCGGTGAAAAGCTGGCTCTCAAACGGCTCTTTTAACTTTAGTTTTTCTTTTAAATATTTACGACAAATTTACCATACATTTTGATAAATGACTTGGTGAACTAAATATTGCACTCTACTGACTGCAAATAGCGACAATTATCAAGCAAAGAAAATTATTTTTTTCTCATTTTATTGAATATTAAAAAGGCTCCAAACAATAAACAAGCAACTATTAAAACTTCAACCAACAACAATCAATATAATCAAATAACAAAAATAGTGAGTAGTAATTTAACTGCAACAGCAGCAGCGAACAAAACAAACATCAGCTACTCACCCGGTCCAGGATAAAAGCAGGCCTAGCTTTATTTTAAATTTGTATTTAAAAAAAAAACCTAAATATATCGACTTGGACGGGCTGATCAGCTCCTTCTCTCATCTGACTTTAACCAATTAAAATGTCTCCAAATGTTACTGCGTTTTCGGCTCATCTTGTACAAACCGCGTTTGTGTATCGTCCTTTCCTCTCCTGTTTTCTCCTACTCCTGTGTCTCTTTGTCTGGGGCTGCGCAGACGAGGCAGAGCATGTGCTCCGCATGCAGTCCCATGCTCCCCCCCCCCTTCCCGTCTCCCTCTTTGAGCACGGCAGCCGAGCCACTGCCAAACCTCGCTTCAGACACGTGATAATGAGAGAGCGACATAGTTAGAGAGAGAGAGAGAAAGAGAAAGAGAGAAAAAAATGGCGGAGCCGGCTCTTGAGGGAGGATGCCAGCTCTCATCGTTCACTTCAAAGAGTCGGCTCTTCGTACCGGCTCGTTCGCGACCGACACATCACTATTTTGGACACACAAAACGTTGAGGAAAAAAGATTTAGAAGCACAAAAATTTCAAAATCTTTATTTGATTTATTTATTTGATTGAATGTCCCCCTAATTTGGAGGTCCGGGGGGTAACCACCCCATTGTCTCCCCACATTGTCTACTCGCCCCTGCTTGTCCTCATTCGGGTTGGTGGTGACGAGAGGCCACCCGCCAATCGCAGGACACATATAGACCAACAGCCATTTACTGTATCATCCATATTGAGTCTTGAAGTGACATTGTTTTTAGACTATGGGAGGAATCCTGAGTACCCTGAGGAAAACAACAACAAAACACATGCAAACGTAGAAAGGAGCCTTACCCGGGATTTACACCGGTTGTGTGTGCGGTGCGGCTGCGGTGCGGTGCGGAGGCCTACCTGCGGCGTCCGGCAAAAATAGAAAATAGGCTATCCTTGCGGAAGGGCTGCGGCACGCCGCAGCTGAGACGCAGTCGACACGCAACGCACCCGCAAGCGGTGTAAACTGCACCATTCGAATGAATGTAATCTAATTGCTTGCGTCGCCGGAACGCACCGCAACCGCACCGCAGCCGCACCGCAACCGCATTCAGCGTAAATCCCGGGTTAGCCAAGATTTGAATCCAAAATCTTAAGCCACCATGTTGACCTTCTTGTGTTGATACATCACACTCATTTGAACAATTGATAATTGATTTTGCAATTATTTACTAGAGATAGACCGATACATTATTTCAAGGCAAATTCCTATTAGTACTAGTCTAGGAGGCTGATTTTCACTTCAAGGGAAAACATTGGCATCCAAATTTGTAAAAATACAATATTCAATTCTGGACTTTGTTGAAATATTTTAAGTATATACGTGAACAAATTTGAAATGTTGAAAAAAAATTTTTTTAAAGTTCAAGGAGCTCCTAGGGTCAGGGTCATCATCAGCATAGTTCCCTGAAGTTAATAGTTTTATATTGATATATTATCAGCCAACAGATTTTTACAAAAAGGCAGAAGGCGATATTTGGTAAACTGTTGAATATCGGCACCGATAATCGTCCCAGTCGTTAATCGGTCTATCCCTAATATTTACATTTTGCCTGGGTTGAATTTGGCATGAAATGTGTGACAAATGGCTTAATTTGACTTTCCTTTCTGTCTGTCTGTCTGTCTGTCTGTCTGTCTTGTCTGTCTGGTGTTTACCCCACATTCCCTGGTCCTGCACTCTTTCCTTCAATCCACTATCACCACTACACTTTGTATAATGTCCTTCTCCAAATCAGCAGTGTCAGTCGGATCAGGAGGCCACCCCACAGCACAAACAGGATGTACAGGTTCATTCCTTCAACTTTTTCCTTCTGCTTTTCATGTGTGTGCTGCTCTGCTTCTGCATCGTGTAGTCTTAAGCACGTCATCCAGTTTAACAAGCAGCCACCGTCTGTCACAATCTTAACGATGAGTGATATAGTATCTCCCTAACTAACATCATCACATTATTGTCGTGATAGTGTTAGTGCTGAGTTTGCTGCCCACTAAAATGATCAGACATTGTGAGACCAATGTTTAGTGTTTAACATGTCCTACAATGATCTGCCTGGCTTGTTCAGCTTCTGACCAGATAATTTTCAAGTTGTACTTGAACCAAAGGCTTGAAATTAGCCACTCGGTATGAGTTGAGCGAGACTTATTTGCATGAAATAGAACTGCCTCCTTCAAAAAAAACAAAAACAAATACGTGATTTCAACTAGCATGGTTAAAAATGAATGTTTAATATGCTGTAATCTTTTGGTATTTGTGTATTTTAATCAATAATGTCACATAACTTTTATCAAGAGACCTGGGAATAGTTTGAAATTGAATATATTTGAATATATTTATCAACAATCTCATATTCAGTATGTATACTATACCAGTGGTTCTGAACCTGGGTTTGTTTGAATCCCTGGGGTTCGTTGAGTCAGTCTCAGGGTTTAATGGAGGTCAAGACACTCACCCGACTCACATGATTTGTGATGGTACACCTCACTCGGCCATCATTGGTTGCATGTAATCATGCTACATTTCTTGGCCTATCAGTGCAGCAGGGAATTTGGTGCACTCAGTAGTCGACTTGTGGCTGTCGTGATGGTAAGTCGTGTGATTCCTTTATTCTTTTAATCTCTTCATAATAACTATGTTAAGCAAAAAAAAAAAAAAGAAAGAAAGAAAGAAAGCCGTCGAACAAATCTGTGAAATATGAATTCACATGCATAACGGAACATATGGTGCGCCACAGGGTTCAATTCTGGTGCCTCTGCTATTTTCATTATATCTGCCGCCTCTGGGTTCCATCTTACAATAGTGGTTGTTTTAACATGCTCTATAAATGTAGAGCTGAGTTGCATGATAGGAGTCAGTTTCCTAACTGCATGATTTGCAATGCCCAATTGAGCAATTATAGTCCAGCACAACTAGCTACCTAGCAAAACGAAAGGAACAATTCCTTCAGATGCATCGGGAATACGAGAACACAACACTTTCTGAATTCAAGGTGAAGAGAGCCAGATTCCATGAAAAGGCTCCGCTCCCTATTCCTCAGTGAACCTTATACCAATTTGTTGAATTTGGGTGGGAATCAAATTGTATTTTGGCAATTAAGTAGGGTTCGGTGAATGCACAGGAAACTACTTCAAGGTTAAGAACTACTGTACTATACATTTGGGTGCCATGTACAATATATTCTGTAACTATTTACAGCAGGGGTGTCAAACTCGTTAGCTCAGGGGCCGCATGGAGGAAAATATATTACCAAGTGGGCCACATCGGTGAAATAACGATATATAACTTAAAAACGATTGCCGTCAATTATACGCAGATTTTTGCTATTTTGTGTGCCAGCCCTAAATTATGGAGCTCAACTGTAATCATATTGTTCCAAAAAACAATATATATGCAAATGCAACAGAGTCCTGGACGTGTAAAATTGACCTGTTTTTCTTATATATCGTTCCCAGAATGCATTGCGTGGCGCAGTTAATGATTGAATTTGTGTAATATTGAACACGTTTGTCTTTCTATGATTAAAAAAGAAAATAATAATAATTAAACAAACCGTAACTTTAAGTTGCGTGTAAAATAATGACATCCAGGATGATTCCCCTGTACAAGGACTGCTTGTGAAGTTACAATTTTTTATATATTTTGATTGTGGCCGACTGATTAATTAGTCTGACATTACAATTTTTTTTAGCTTTACAAAATCATCTCGCGGGCCGGATTAAACCCCTTTGCGGGCCTAATTCGGCCCGCGGGCCTTATGTTTGACGACACTGATATACAGTATTACTCGGACACTCGGAAAAAAAAAGTGATAACTTTTGTGCAAAATTTTGAGTCTATGTTAAAATCTCATACTCCAAATCATCATTAGAATTATCTGTGTGGGGTTTCCATATCATTGTATGAAAAGTGCACACAGTGTATGAAGTTGGACAGTATGTGTTGTCATAATATTCATTGGAAGTATTAGAAGCAGTAGTAATCTTAAAAATAATGTATTCTGCCTCATCCTTTGTCTGACATTCTGCATAATTCTCACCAGAAGAGTCTCTCTTGATTTTGCCTGTTGATAAACTCGTGTGATGAGTTGACGACAAGTGATGACAGCTTTCTAATGTATGCCTGGCTCCCTTCCTCCTTTCCACACATCGCCCTCCAGTTTCTCGACAAGTCACATGATGTCTTGCTGAAGCACCAGGCCAGCATCAATGAGCTCAAGCGAGCCCTAAGGGAGCCCAACAGCAAGCTGATGAGCCGTGAGAAGCGTCTGTCAGCATCATCGCCACCCAGCACACCAGAGAAAAAGGCGGTGAGTTGGAGCTTTAACATTTCTAACATAAAGTCGATAACTACACTTACTATATGTTGCAATTTATGTGAATTTTGGTCCATTCCGAAGTGTATTCATATTCCAGTCACCACAGGTAGACTATATTTTTGTCCCATGAGAGACCGTCTTTCAACTGTGTTTTCGATTTCGTTGCCTTTAAATAATTCAAGCTTGTATTCACTGATTTGCCTCATCAAACATTTTCTGTGCCGAGATATGCTAGTATATTATGGTCTTTTCCAAACTTTTCACACAGTTGAGGTGATCTCTTTTGCCTATAATGCTTTTTTTTTTTAATGGAAAGTTGGAAACATACATTTGCAGTTTCATTTTAATAATATAACTTTACGGTAAAGTAGCTTTTTAAGTATTCCATCTGTGCTTAGCTCATTTGATCCTGACACTAACTCAAAAGTACTGTAGAATATGAATATGACTTCCAAGTGTCCTTGAGTAAGACGCTGAACTCCTAACTCGTATGATTCATGTTGATGCAGAAGCAAGTTTGACTATGCTGTATATAGGGCTATCACTGCTGAACATTTAGAATAAATTATTCTATTGATTACTCCAGTGATTTTTTTTCCAATTACTGATTATTCACCAATTATTTTATTTATTTGGTGTTGTTTAAAGATTTGAACAAACCCAAAATTATTCAGCAATAACATACGAGGGTGTGACATACTCAGCAATGTCTTGGAAATTGAGAACTACTGTGAAAGGTTGTTCGTTTGATGTACATTTCGGAGACTATACATCAGGTTCAACTACATACATACAATTACATGTTATTCATTCTAATGCTGCAAATAACACTCGTTTTTATATAAAACTATAACTTTTTTCTCTGAATGCTCGATACCACTTTTCTTTTGAACATGCAAATTGTTATTAACTGATTTTGTTTCTTTTATTTTAAATGTTCTTTTCTGCTATTTCTCTGTTTATGTGTTTATACAGTATGTTCAATAAACAAAACCAAATCAAATCAAATCAAATCAAATCAAATCAAATCTTTAGATCGATACCAAAACTCATCAATACCGATACAGAATATCGGTACCATTAGTACTTTTGACACCTAAAAATCCCCTTAAAAAAACAATGACAGAACATGTCAAAGTGAAAACCTCTTTCGTCGTTTTTTAAAGTTTGCTTTCTAATGTTTTAACATTGTCAATGTATGTTCTTTTAGCAATTTTGTTTTCTCTGCGTTGCTTCTGAATGTTGTTAACCGCTGTTTGTTGTTGTCTTTCCTTTGTGTAAAGCACATTGAGTTGCCTTGTGTATGAATTATGCTATAGAAATAAACTTGCCTTGCCTAAAGAAAGACCTAAATATCCCAACTTTTCCTTAAAATGGCATGAAATTAATAGCAATTTTGTACTCTTCTAGTTTCTAATTTCTGGATCCTGATTCAAAGTAAAAGCAGAAGTTTGCAAATTAATTATTTCAGTTGAATCCAAAGTGTAGATTATTGACTTGAAAAGTGGCATTGTAATGTCCATTTGCAAGTACCTCAGACAGAGAGCAGCGGTTCTCAGCCCTGGTCCATGGTCCATGTCTCATTCAGCCAACACAGCTGAGGATTGTTATTAGGCTTCATGCAGAGCTTGCTGGTTAGCTGATCGTTTTAAATACCCGTGTTGGCTGTGGGAGACATGTAAAACAGGCTGGATAGGGGTACTCGAGGACTGGGATTGAGAACCACTGGTTTTGAAGACTTTTAGTAGTGTATTATTATTTTTTAGATGTTGGATATACTTTAAAGAGCAACTCAACACCAAAAAAACTTCTTTCTTTTTTCCTGATGATAAACTGTATATATATATTTTTTTTCTCTGATGATAAACTGTAGAAACGATTGCCTACTAATGGTGTCTACATGTCCATCCATCCATCCATCCATCCATCCATCCATCCATCCATCCATCCATCCATCCATTTTCTTGACCGCTTATTCCTCACAAGGGTCGCGGGGGTTGCTGGCGCCTATCTCAGCTGGCCCTGGGCAGTAGGCGGGGGACACCCTGGACTGGTTGCCAGCCAATCGGTGTCTACATGTCATGGTCATATATTGCACTTTAAAATTGATGAAACAAAACAAAACATTATCATTAGTTTTGTTTATCTTGACTATTTCCTCACAAGTTGCGGACTGCTTCTTTGTCATGCATAGAAAAGCATCAGTTTTCATCATGTGATTAGCTAATAGGCATTTATTATATTTATTTATTATTTTTTTTGGCCATTACTGGTTGTCATGGGTACCATCAGATGTGATTTGTGTTCACTTTGGGCGCCATCACTTTCATGCCACAAATAATATTTTCCCTGTCAGTCAAAGGACCTTACAATCGTTATCACTTTCTCCCCCTGACGAAACCCTTGCTGGATGGGCTCCAGAAAAAAATTGTAGCTTGCGGACAGACCATTTATTACGCTTGTGGAACATCAAAGATTTTTTGGAGCAGAAAATGTCATCTATTTTGTGTCTTGTTATTCTTCTTTAGAGAGGCAGGTAATGTTCCCTGTGACCGAGTCGAGCAGATAAAGGCTTGGGGTCAAAAAGATTTAGTGGAACTCGTGTGTCTGAGGTAGTGGCATTGAGTAGTTGGTCATTTGCATTGTAAATGATTTTGGTTTGTTGTTTTGGAAGCTGTCAAAGAAAACATCGCACTTCAAAGTTGCTTTTGATTTCACTATAATAATTAGCACTTGATGTTCTCATAATGTTTTCCATTCACGAGCCAGATTTCTTGTGTCTTTTCACTCAGTCAGAGCACTAATGGCTGCTCTTTCTTCCTTTCATCCTTTCTCGTGCCGGCCAGTTGGGGGGCCGAGCTGCGGGAAAAGACCCCATTAACAGCCACTCTGTAGAGGGGTTCATCCAGAAGAATCTCACGACTTCACCTGAGGTTGAATGTTTTTAAATTTTTCTTGATGTGATGATGTTCATACCATTTGTAGTTTGGTGAAATCACCTCCATTTTTGGAGTAAAATATCATCAATCCAGAAACATTTTGTGCAAAACGTCCATCACTCATGGAGATTGTATTATTTGTTATATTTGGCTTGTCTAACTGTGTTTAATCTATACCAACGTAGGGCTCTGAGGATTGGGTATTGATTGAACATCCGGAAAATTATCATGAAGACCATGACTGGAAAGTGAAAGAAAAGTCTCCCACATCTGATTGCTCTTGGGACAAAAACAAGCAGGAAAAAGAGATAAACGTTGCCAAGATGATACATATCAATGTAACAGAGTCTGACAGAAAAGAAATGAAAACTCATATTGATGAATTTCCATCAAAAATATCATCCAGAGAGGCAGCTGGATGTTATGAGCAGCGGCCCACTAACAAAGGTCGTTTTCAGATTCAATTATCGGCAAACACAGACTTGTGTCAAGAAACATCTCTCAGCAAACAGTCTCAAGCCGCAAGCTCTGATGCAAAGGATCGTTTGGCCCTCGGCGCTCTTCAGATGACGGAACACGCAACTTCGTTGCAGAGAAAAAAGAGGCGACCACAAAGCTTAAACCTGGGAATGCCTCGAGAGCTCGTCTACGGGAAAGGAGGAAGTGATTCTTCTTCTTCTGAAGAAGAAAACGAGGGCTCAGACTTGGACAACAATACAGAAAACAATTCTGAGACAGGTAATAATTGTCAATCAGCAGTGGTGACGTTGGCGAAAGATAATAAGGAAACAGAAAAGAATCAGCCTTTGACGGCCTATGAAGACGGCACACCAGAGGACAAAGTGGAACAAGAAAGCAAGGATTCTTCCCCCCAAGATGCAGAAGCAGTCAAACGAAGCTTGACCCAAGTTGGGCCGTCAGAAATAAATGGACCTGGGAAGATAGACCCTGAAAGTTCATCAGCAAGTGTAAAAGGGGAGTGTGCCATCAAAATAAGAGGAAAGGGATTTATCGACAATAAAGAGCTAGCAGAGGTAAAACTGCGACAGGTCAGGACACATGAGAGGAAGATAAGTAGTTCCGGAGGAGAGGAACTTGAGAGTCTAATGGGAGACAGACGCCAGAGGACACTCCACCGACTGTCAGGCGGCCATCAGTCAGAAATCACCAGGATTGTTCCTCTAAAGCCAGAGCGATCAAAGAGCATCGCATGTAAGGATGACAGGGACAAGGCAGGGCAGGATGAGCAAGCACGCGTCTTAAGAAGAGAATACCGCTGGTCGGTCGGCTCTCCAGAAGGATCCTCAGATCTCACTTGGACTGATGTCTCTACCCTCCATCCTGCATTGGAAGCAAATTTGGAGAAAATCACCAAACAAGAGCATCCCGATGACAGTTATCATCCCTGCCGAGGGTCTTCGGAAAGTCAGACGTTTCCGTTAAAGAACACGCCTCTACCTAAAATGATTCCTCCAGCCCCACCTGTCAAAACCAAGAAGGCCCGAGAATCGGGACTAATACTGCGCAACAGCAGGAATGCCGTCAGAGATACGAGCCAGGAAGCAGTCAAGAAGAGACACTCGGTAACTCTGCTTGCCATCTGCTTTTCAGTCAGTGGCAGTAAAGCATCGCATGAGCTTCTTTAGATTTGCACGCCATTTTTTTTCCCTTTCATTTTCAGTGCGCTCGACTGTCATCCATCTTGACTCAATGTGAAGAACGGTCGAGCTGATGCTTCCCTTCATCTTGATGGCACATTCAATGCTAGTGCTGCATTTCCCTCTTATAAGTATTACGCTATCATTCACTGCACCCTGCCTGACAAAACCGTTGTGCTCACCTGTGAATTGCGGAGAATGCAATGGGAAATCATTAGAATGATGTTTTTCAGTCAATTCAACGAAACTACCAACTACAGTGGAACCTCACAAGTGCCATTTAGACCAATACGTTTGAAAATTACATAACCATTGTTTATGTGTAATTTTTATGATTCGGTTTGCATTGCATGGTTCCCATTCGGCATTTTTTTCCCCCATAATTCTATGGGCATGGGTAATGCCAAGTTTTCAGCATTTAGCTACAAGTACGTTCAAACATATTTGCAAGTACATTCTCACGTATTTGAAAGTATGTTCAAACTTATTTTCAACTATGTTCGAATGTACTTGTAGTAAATACATTCACCGTATTTAAATATGTGCAAATGCATTCGTATTTGACAGAAAACAACCAAAACAGTCAAATCTCTCTTTTTTTTTTTTTTTTTTCAAGCAACGTTTGAAACACAGGACCAATAAGTTCATGTCGCACTCTACAAAAATCTGAAACTTGACTTTATGAAGGTATTGTATGCTTCTGTAAAGCTACTGTAGTGTTGGTGCTCCATGTAATACGTTTTTTCAACTTTTTTTTTTTTCCTAAATGCCCAGTTTGTGCCAGGGAAAAATGGTGGAAATGGGCTTCTGACATTAAATAAATAAATAAATAAATCCACTGATGGAAACATCATCATGACAGGTAAAAAAAACACACTCAAAAAAAAAACAAAAAAAAAAAAAACACTGGCTTAATCGGGCTTCTGTCACTGGCGGAAAAAAATCCCACTTTTTCTCCCCATTGGCGGAAAGGACTTCTGGCGCTAAAAAAAACAACAAAACAAAAACAAATCATCTTCCAAACTGTAGGAAACGGGATTCAATCAAGCAATCAATCAATCAATCAATCAATCAATCAAACAAAAAATATTCTTTTTTTTTCTTTTTTTAAATTTTACTGGCAGGAATGTGCTTCTGTTCAACGTCACAGCTGTTCATCGTTAGAGGTTCCACTGAAGCAGAAAATTAAAGCTCATGTTTTATTGCCCTGATAGTTTTTTTTTTTCAATTTGCATTGCCAAGCTGCATGTAACTTTATCATTTTGCATGTTGCATGCTATTTGCGTATTATTCCACAAATTAAAAAAAAGAATTTACCTACAAAAGGTGCAACAAAGTTGACATTTACCAAGAGCAATCTTCCTAATTTACATCTGAATGGTTCACTGAACTACATTAAAAGAGATCAACACAATTACAAAAAAATAACCATTTGATTCTTCAGAAATGTATTCATCTGTTATTCTCTGTAACGTTACCTGGATAAAAAGATGATAGCATACAGATTCCTCTGTTGGTGAAAGCCCAGCAGGCAGTGAGGCGTCAGACATGCACACTCTTTGCCATTCCCATTTGGTGCTTTCATTCCCCTGGCGGTATCATTAGGGCCGTGAACACATTTGGCATTGTAATGAAAAGATAGTGAAGTGAATAGACTTGACAGCTTTCATCATTTGCCACCTTTTTCATCTGAGTCCAACTCTGATCATATATTGAATTAAGCGTGTGTTGCAATGACTCCCTTTGTGTGCAAACAGCCTCACGGGCAAACATCAACCAAATCAGGATCAGGAAAATAAAAATAGTTCGCTTGTCATGTTGACCTAATCACTCAGTCGTTTTGCTGTTTTGTCATATTTTGGAATCCATTTTTTGTGCTCATTGCGCATTTTGCATGCCTTCCTTGTCCATCCTTTTTTATTTCCAACAAGTTCAGAAGGATGCATTTTTTGGTAGTTCGAATAAGCCCATGCACCCGCTTATTAATTTGCAATTGTGATATTTTAGCAAAAAACATGAAGTTGACACATATCATTTGCATTTGTGGGTCTCATAAAATGATGTGGCAGGCCGGATCTGGCCCCTAGGTATTGAGTTTGACATCTGGATGCAAGGGCCACTTTGAAATTGTCCTGACTATTCAACACAATCAGTCAAGTTATTACTGTCATGTTTTTTTTTAAAGTTATTTTTAACACCCATCACAGGTGATTGGCAAATAGTTTGTGATTTTTTTTTTTTTCATGATTTTTTGGCCCTCTATCCTAGTGGCTGAGGGCCACTAGAAAATGGACAGTGGCATGCAAATGGCCGTAATTTAGACTCTACTGGTGTAATAATTAGAGCTGTCAAACGATTAAATTTTTTAATCAGATTAATCACATCTTAAAATTTTGATTAATCACGATTAATCACTTAATTAAAAAGGCTTTTTATCAACATTTTTTGCCCGCCAAATTTAAAATGCACCTCTTGTGTGTTAATTTTTTCGGCATTTAATTTAAGAGGACGTCTCATCCTCCTCTTTTTCAAATCAGTTAATTACTTGCATATTTTAAAGTCGAAAAAATAACCCCAATAGTTTGACATGCACAAATATTCTGAATGTCACATGCAAACATTTATTAAATGTTTCACTTTATTGCATGTTATGTTTATTGTTCAAACACAACCTGTGCTACCTTTAACGTAGCCATCCGCTGTCAAGCTAATGGATCATCTGCAGTCAAAATTAATAGTGTGATTAATCTGCGTTAATACATGATTAATGCGATTATTTAACATGATTAATGCGATAATTTTTTGTGATTAATTAATTTGTTAACGCTTTAACTTTGACAGCACTAGTAATAATGTAAGAGCAAACCATGTAAATCCAGAGTCATACCAAAAATCAAAGTGGAAAACTGAGATACAGGCTGATCCAACTGACAACCCATAACGTGGTTCAGCAGCATGCATGGCCTCCATTTGAACACACACACGTCAAATGATGGATGTTCTGCCCTGGCTCCTAGTATCTGCCTGCTCTTGATATTGTCCTAGGAGACGCAACAAAACTTCTGCCCCTCCACTTGCTAGCTTAGTGGCTAGGACACTGCAAACATGCTAAACTAGCCATAAATCAACACAAAAGGGTGAGATAGAAATTGTCTCTTGCTACCATCTGTAAATCCATTCCTGAAAAGGGGTTGACTTGATATTGGATCCTCTCCACTTTTCGTCTGTTTCCATTAGTTGAAGAAGTGAAATTAGTTTATTTGTGTAACTGGACAGGACTCGTGATGAAGCACTTGTGATATTTTTGGACTACTCACAGTTTGGTTTAAAGATACAGTGGAAATACAGTATAATCAATTTCCATTGCCTTTGTCTTTAAAACCAAGTGTACCATTTAGATGAGTAAAAAAAAAAAAAACATCACAAGTGCTTCATGAAGCTTAATTTTCCCATCACCCACAGATATATGATTCTTTTGAAGCTAAACTATCATGTGTTCCCTTTTTCAAGCTCATGCACTTCTTGCTGTTATAACTGTATGAAAATTTCAAATACTTTTTTACCCAAGCCAGCTAGTTTTGTATTTTGGTCATCTCCTAGAAAACTTACTTATTTGAGATCCCGTCACTGGATGATTGAATGTGTGTTTTTTAGGGGCTCGGATTACACTTCAGCTTGTCCTAATGTGCTATTCCTTCTGCTTTCACCTGCAGGAGCCCGTCTCTGCTCCCTTTGTTTATGATGAGCCGTTTATTGATGCCAAGGTTACCCATTTGTATTCAAACTCATTCTCACTTGTTGCACCTCTCACCTCGACCTCTTCACTTACATGATTCCAAGAAACTGCAGCTCCTTTTCTAAGGCTAACATTTCTTAAATGTATTCCATCTCACTATCTCGATTCATTTCAATCTGTGGATTCAAAACAAGAAGTGTATTTAAAAAATACTAATTTTGGTGCTTGACATTAGTAATGGACATGAAACACTTGCACTCATTTTTGACTCCTCTAAAGATGTAGTGGAAATGTAATCAACTTCTATTGCACTAACCTTTATGTTTAAACAAAGAGCACCATCTAAAGCAGGGGTGTGCAAACTTTTTCATTTGAGGGCCACATCCAGAAAATCAGAAGGACGCAAGGGCCACATAATTTTGATTTTTTTTTTTTAGTTTTTATTTCGTTTTGAGCTTTGTTTTTTTTTAAAATTTGGTTAGTTTTAATTAGTTTTCAGGGTGGTTCTGTTCACTTTTACGAGTTTTAGTTCTTTAATAAATGCTTAGTTAGGTTTTAGTTTAGTTAGTTTCAGTCTTAGTTTTAGTAGGTTTTTTTTTCAAGTTTATTACTTGTGAACAATATTTAAAAAATACCATGGGAGCGACGTCATCTTTTGGTGCTTTTCCATTGGCTGCTGCTAGATGACGTCACTTCTGTGTGACATACTTTCAAACGTCATTATTCCGGTTTATATCAAAATAAATCTACTAAAAATCACATTTAAAATCATTCAATTAATTACCAAAGACTAAAACGAAGGACATGTTTGCTATAATTATAGTTAATTTTAGTTAGTTTTGTAAACATAAAATGTAGTTTCA
Organism: Festucalex cinctus; assembly: GCF_051991245.1. NCBI lineage: Eukaryota > Metazoa > Chordata > Actinopteri > Syngnathiformes > Syngnathidae > Festucalex > Festucalex cinctus. The sequence goes on along the minus strand of NC_135418.1, from coordinate 5,925,840 downwards.
GTTAGTTTTTAGTTAGTTTAAGCATTTTTGTTTTTATTTTATTTCGTTAACGAAATTGATTTGGGAATTTTAGTTGTAGTTATTTCGTTAGTTTTAGTTAACTAAAATAACCTTTAATGGCACCTGTTTTTCGATACCCTCCCTTCTTACTTTGACCATCTCCAAACATTTTTGTTTTTGTTAATTTATTTTAACTCAGTCAAATGCCATTTTTAGCATATGCCACGGGCACTGTTAAATGGACGGTGGGCTGCAAATGTCCCCCGGGTCATAGTTTGGACACCACTGATCTAAAGGAATAAAAAATATTGCAAGTGCTTCATGAAGCTTCATTTTTGGTCAATGCTTTTTAGTATTTGCTAATGAATGTACATGAATAATAATTAGTACCTCATTTTGAAATTCCCACATACAAGATTTAGCAACAAACAATACTTCATACAGCATCTGGTATTTATGTGGCTGATATGTTTTGAGCAGAATTTTAAAACATTAATTTTTGAACATTTTGAGGCTTCCTTTTAACCACATTCACCATCCCAGTGTCTGACCTGTGTGAAGCCAAGCATGCGTTCAAGCCCATCACATTCCATCACCATCATCAGTCATCTGCAGTCACAGTACGTACAGTAACCATGGAGTGGCGACTGTGTATCTGTACCCCTCCAGAAGGAGCTCAGTGAGAGGAGGCCACAGACGATTGTAGTCCCAGAGGAGGAGCAGGAGCAGGACACTGTGGCCTCCATGCGGGAGGCCCATCTAGGCATTGAGCGCAAGTGCTCCAGTATGACCGTCAGCTCCACATCCAGCCTCGAGGCTGAGGTGGACTTCACTGTCATAACAGACCTCCACTCCTGCATGGAGGACGTCTCGAAAGGTGTGCCCTATTTGGGAGAGAAGGAGCGTCAGCCCGAGGTGGGACGGGAGGACTTTGAAGAAACGTCAAGGTTCTACTCTGCGCGTCTAATGGGCCAAATGGACAAATCTCCCATAGAGGACAAACTTCCCGAGGAGGGGATGTACCATGAGGTAGACGGATGATTGTGTTCATCACCTCGTGGATTCATCCTGCTCGGCCACCCTTTGTTGTTTTTTCCCCCCCCTGTTCATGTTTCTGTTTTGTTGATTTATTGAGCCATTGTTATTAAAACTGTTTGACCGCCAAAAACGTTTAATGACGTATGCTAAAATCCTTATGAGTGCCGCCATAAACGTCATGTTTGTTTGTTTGTTTTAATCAATGGCCAGTACAACGTCTAAGTGCAGCGCTGCCTGGTCAATGGGTGGAATTTGTGGAATCAAAAACAGACACTAACTATGGCCAGCAGATGGCAGCATTAAATCTCTTTTCAATGTGTTGCCGGTGTACGAAATTCCAATGAAACAAATCTGATGAAATCGACGGTTTTCAAGGATGATGTGTATGATCAAAACATTTGTCACATTAAATCTAATTCACAGAGCGTCACTAAACAAAAAATATTAGTGTCAAAGTCACTGTTGTGGAGAAAATGTATCTCTTCACAAAAAGCTTCACAAAATGTATCTCTTCACAAAAAGCTTTAAAGTTTTTTCCTTATCTTTTCTATTTTCGCTCATTGTCACTCAAATGACCTATTTTCAAATGGTGATTACTAAATAACCAAATAAAGTAGCAACATACTTTTGTTTTTCTAATGAAAGAATGAAATCCAATCTTTTATATGGTATGGTATCCGTGTGCACAATATTCTGTTTGCCTTGAAAGATGAGTGAAAATGTTGAAAATCGTCTGCGGCACTGTTGTTTTAACGTTTGGCAGTTAAAGAGTTAAAATTATTATTATTATTATTATTGTTATTATTTATGTCATCCATTCGGTTCCCTTCCTGCAACTTTTCCATTTTGTTGCAAAACAAAGCCTGCATTAAATACCCAAATATGAATAACCGAATCTAATTAGAAGCACAACTTGATTGGCAATGTTTGATCAGAATGTCTTGTTTTTCTTAGCCCCCAGTGGCAAGAAGAGAGCCCAGTGCTGTGGCTACGGCCCAGAGGCTAAAGAGGGCCAACTCCAAGACAGAGTCTCACACAAACGGCTCAGAAGTTCAAGCGACCATCACGACTGTCTCACCACAGGTAAAGCCCCATCTGAGCTCAGGTATTTCATTTGTCGTTTGAAGTGTTCATGCAGGTTGCAGTCTTCTATTGGCATATTGGCACCACCTTTGACCAAGACTACTAATTCCAGGCACCATTATGGCTTATTTAAGAAGTTTTTCCATGTTACCATAATAATTGGCCTATGTCTGAAGAAGACTTGTATACTTCCTACAGAGACTCTCCTTTTCCCGTGATGCTCCTATCAGCCTTAAAGAAAATGGATCACCGGTAAGCATTTCACAAGAAGATAATCAGTGAATAATAATCCTGTCCATTTAAATTGTCTCTAAAGAGGAATGTAAGGGTGATTTGTATGCGAGTCCTGTAATTGATCAGCACTAACTTTACTGTGACTCTGAGAATGATGAGTGGTCATGCCTTTTCAAATGCCTTTTTGCTTATAAATGTGCTGTGCAGGTAAAAGCATGCGCTAAAGGAAACGAGCTCATTGTGTCGCCACTGAACATCACAGCAGAAAGTGTCACCACTGCAACCACAACGCAAGTTACCAAGGTAATCCCTAAAAATCAAGTAGACTACCATTAAAAAAAAACAACAACAAAACCCACAAATAATATACAGTAAAATCCTTTGAATCACAATTATCGGAAAAGAGAATAGTTTCTAACCCTAATCCCTAATTTAAAAGCATTTACACTTTATTGGTATGTTTGGAATCTTTATTCATTGGTATTAACCACTCTTATAGACCCTTCCAGTGTGACGTCACGTTGAAGCGCGCCCCTAGTCGTGGGGGGCAGTGCGTCAATGCGAGTGAATTAGAAAACAATCAATGTGAGCTAGAAAATAACTCAAACAGTTGATAAATCAGTAAGCAATGCTATGGTGGACTTGTGCGCGGTTGACGGATGCTCTAATGGCTCAAATAGAGATTAAATTGTTCTTGCGGCTGTCGGCAGTGATTCTAAACTAGGCGAAAGACAGTGAGGAGTAAAAGACTAGCACGGTGGCTAGCGTGAAACTACGACACAACTGCTTTGCAGCCACAAAAAGTAGGAGGATATGCTCAGATCATTTTATATCAGGTAGTTTTTCCCCTTTTCATGTACAGCGGGTCATAACATTAACCTCTGTAAATTCCACGCAGACGTGATGAATGTGCCATATTATCTTTAGTGAAACAATCATTCATACTTTTTTTGCACAAGTGTTAAGTTATTTAGTACAAAAAGTTAACGATTTAACACAATTATCACAATTAACACTTTAACTCAGGCTTGATCTCTGCTGACGAATGTGTTGTACGTGTGGTCTGTTTGTTAGCAGCTAGCAAGCTAAGATAACTTGAAAACTTTGATATACAGCAAGACGAGTATATCTGGACACAAACAATTTCATGAATGACGAGTTAAACCATGAAAGTAGTGATCGACGTACTGTTTCAACCAAAAACAACATACCTTAAGCTTCCACTTCCACTCTTCCCTCCAACAAACTCCATTTTTTTGTATTTAGCAGCTCCAAACAACTGGTTTCAATGAGTTGCGGTAATGTGGTATCCTATCGGGACGTTTTTTTGTGACACTTGACATATTTCCCACCTCTTAACGAAAACGCTCGCCGAAAATCAAGCTCTCTACATTCATTTGTTATGGGATGTTTGCCCTCCGGGAGGCGTCGCAGGAGCTAAGCAGTGACGTCAGCTGGAAGGGTCTATTGGGAGACTGTATTTTACACAAATATGGAGAAAAAAAACCCTGCTTTTTAAGCGTGATTTTGTGGTGTGTGTTATACACAGGCGTGTGCCAGGCCATATTTCAATGTATTGGTAGTTGAGGCATTATCGGCCCCTCCTTTGTGGCCCTTTTACTAGAAATTAGAAGAATAGAACAATGTCATTGATTTCTTGCAATTTAATGAAAAATATATATTTTTGGATTTATAGGTCTTTCTTTCAAATGATCTATTGTTTTTTTGTTTTGTTTTTTTGGGGGGGGGGGGGTTGTATTATGTATCAAAAGTGCTAGTGGTATCTGTACTTGGTATTGGTATTAGGGATGTCACGATATTTCATGATATCGTGATAATAGAACTACCACAATATCGTCGTCGTCATGTTCACATTATTTAAAAGGGGCACATTTGTTGAAAAAGTCAGGTTGATTTCCATTTGTTCAGTTCGAGCACACTCTAATGGCTAGTTTATCAGTGCAATTTAATTTTCATTAGGGATGTTTTGGCCTTCTATGTTTAAAATCTATGCTAATTGTCAAATGACGGGGAACCGAATTTGCTTGTGAAGCGATCAATGTGTGCTTGCATTAGCAAGTAAGTGCCTCAATATTGTTATTAGAGATTGTAGGTGGTTTATATGCATTGCTGTTATGTACAAGAGCACAATATTGTGTTTTTTTTCTTTGTATGAGCTCTTTTTTTTACAATATTGTGATCTTTTTTAAATATCGCCAACGCCCCCACAATATTGTGATAATTATCATAATCAATAATTATCGTATCATGAACTTCATATCGTGATAATATCGTATTGTGATGTTTGGATATCGTTACATCCCTAATCGGTATCAGTGTAGAGTTTTGAGTAGAATACTTGTACTGGTATCGGTCTGTGGCAAAAAAAAGTGGTATCAAACATACCTACTAATAAGTTACGTTTTTACACACACTGTGCTTTTTGACAAGAGAATACAAAAATGAAATATTGACAGCAAATTACAAACAACAGCCTTAGCATGTTTTCAAATAATAACCTCTTTGTGTATGCCTGCTGCATGCAGACGGTCAAAGGAGGTTACTCAGAGACCCGAATCGAGAAAAGGATTATCATCACAGGAGATGATGATGTTGATCAACATCAGGTGAGGAAGGATAACTGCACAATATACTCTTGATAGTCAGCTGGCAGTTGACTCATCCTTTGACCTGACTTGTGTCCAGGCCCTTGCGATGGCAATACAGGAGGCCAAGCAGCAGCACCCGGACATGCTTGTGACAAAAGCCGTGGTTATAAGGGAAACGGAGTCTCCCACTGAGGAGCTACAGCAGAAGGTAAAGGAAGAACAAACAAATGTATGCGTTCAAAAGTCAGTCATTGATCTTGTCAATGCAATGTTGTGTAGTTACAATCCTGATTGGCCAAAGTGGCTCGTGAGGCGGAGGACATGAGAGGACCCGCCCCTGGTGCAGCATGCCATGAACCTGCTAAAAGGACGATCTTGTTACACACCTGAAAACAGACTGTGAAAGCAGTAGACAACCTCCCCCTGTCCTTTGAGACAAACCTGCTGTGACCTTGGCCTCTGACCTCACCTTGGACTCCGGTTCCTGTCGCAGGCACCTCAGCCCTAATTTGTCAGGAAGGATCACCTGCTTGAGGATGACTCAATCGGTTTGGGTCACAGTTCCCTTGTTTAGGTTTAGGGTATTGTATTTATGTTTCACTGTACACGCCTCTGCCAGGTTTATTTTTAAATCATTTCCTTCTTTACTCCAAACATATGCCTTGCACCATTAACATGCAGTACATATAACAAATGTATACGTATCAAATGTTTTGGAAGAAAGAAGGGGCACGATCCGGGTGGGTTATCAGATGTCGTACAATCTTTTTACATTTTTATCTATAGAGAATCAAGCTTATGCCCAGTGATGCTAGATAAGTAAATATGTACAGTATATTATCAGATTATTATATCTTGCATGATTCAAATGCAAAAACAGCAAAGGAGATTTGCAAAAAACAATAACAATATAAATATATGAATGTCCTTGTGTTAAACAAAAATACTTTGTTGGGAAAATTCATCTGTCCACTAAACATTGAAGACACGGTGGTACAGATCATATTGTGGGGAAATCTCGAGGGACGTTTGGGCCAGGTGAGACATTCGGATGTTGGTTGGACACATTCGTGTGGGAATCGGCTTTGCAACCAAGATATGAAGACCATTTTTTATTTGCCATTTCCTGACATCACCAATAATGTTTTTGTTTAAATGGTCTGGTTTGGGTGTGGGATTTTTAGAACCAATTTTATTATCAATATATGTTTCAGAAATGTTTTTTATTCTACTTGCAAAGTAAATTCTTTGGTTTACATGATCCAATGCGGTATAAATGTTATTTTTGTGATGGTGGGCATTTTCAGTCCTTGGTTGTAAACATGCTGAAATGTCACACTGTACTTTGCAGAATTTAAAATGATCTCTTATCCAGATGGGCAGTATCTAATTGTGGATATATATATATATATATATATATAAAGTCTACACACCCCTGTTCAAATACCACCTTTTTGTGAGGATGTGACAAATTATTTCAACAATTTTGCCACCTTTAACTCTTTGACCGCCAAAAACGTTTAATGATGTATTTTAAAATCCTTATGAATGCCACCATCAACGTTATTTTACGTTTATTACGTTTTGTCCCCCCCTGAATGGGCAGCGCAACATCAAGGGACTGTGAACATTATATCCGAGAACAGTGATCCCCAACCACTGTGCCGTGGCATATTCTGTAAGTGGGTCAGGTGTGCCGCAGGAAATTATCCAATTTCACTTTATTGTTATTTATTATTATAACAATGTATTTTTGTTCATTTATCTATGCCAGTGACGTACAGAGACATGCAGAATACTTAAATGCTCCTCAACTAGATAGAAAGAAAGTGCAGTAGTTATTTTGCCTGTATCATTTAAGTCAAATACTTTTTCGGACATTTGTTTGGTTGTGTGCCATGAGATTATTCTAACGTAAAATATGTGCCTTGGCTCACTAAAGGTTTGGGAACACTGTCTTAGATATTGTGGCAGATACGGTAATTGGTAGTGTAGTGGTTCACATAACTTATGAATATGGTAGGGATGTAACGATATCCAAACATCACGATATGATATTATGATATGAAGATCACGATACCATAATTATCACGATATTGTGGGGGGGTTGGCGATATTTAAATAAGATCACAAAAAAAAAAAAACACAATATTGTGCTTTTGTAAATAACAGCAATGCATATGAACCACCTACAATCTCTAAGAACAATATTGAGGCACTTACTGGTTAATGCAAGCACACATTGATCGCTTTTTTTTTTAACAGATGTGTTCCTTTTAAATATTGTGAACATGACGACGATGATGTTGTGGCAGTCTTAATATCACGGTATCATGATATTGCCCTTATCGTTACATCCCTAGCATCTGGTGTGGAACTGATCCAACGCAATGCCCCATTCACAGTTTCCCTGAGATTGATTTGTGATCAATCTTGGGTGTACTTCCAACGTTCTCACTCACGCAAGACGCTGAATTGAATAAATGCTACGAAATGAAGGGATAGTTCGACAACTTTGCATAACTGTTGAAAGGATTGCATGATTCTTTTAAGCATTTTTTTAAAAATCAAATTTCCATCAGCATCAAAGTCACAGGTTTTCTTTCTTTCTTTCTTTCTTTCTTTCTTTCTTTCTTTCTTTATTTCTTTCTTTATTTCTTTCTTTCTTTCTTTTAAATCCTGAAACTAAAGCAAAGGAGTTTGGAGTTGTGTTAAATATCATATCTTGGATTACCTTTGACACTGTACTATGCATTGTTCTCATCCACATGAATTCTACCGATCGAGTTCTGAGCCATGTTAGCTGTTTTTGCTGTCAAAGTTAATCTTGTGCTCCTGGCAAGCGCAGCAGTATACTGCTTGTGAGATTTGCAATAAGCAGCCATTTTTCTTATCGTCTGTCTTCTAAAGGGAGAAAACTGTGAACTGCCATGCATACTGAACGTATAAAACGCTATAGCACACAGTCACTGATAGTCCAAACAGACCCGCCATCGCTTTTGACTTTTTCATCATTTTTCAGTGTCCACATACTGTCCCATGACAGTATATCATTTAGTATGTGTGGAAACAATAGAAATACCAAGTTGCACCTAGGAAATGCAGCACTTGAATTGTAAACTGTTGGCAAAATAATGTCTTTGCTTCAGTACTACTGATGGGATAAAAGAAGTGGTGAGAGCCTATACACACACTGTTCTGAAAGAAACTCATGTTACTTATCTATTTATAATATAGTCATATTTCTGAGTGTTATCCTGTAAACTATGTCATGCTTGATATAGGCTTTAATGCAGCAGGTTGTGAAGGGATGAGAGATGACGTTCAAATGAAAAGACAGTGCACAGTGCACTTGGAATGTCACATTTATGGGTGCCTTAAATTTGGAGTTGTACTCACAAGAGCCAGAGGCCCAATTTATATGTGCTGGTGATCGAGGCAATCGCAGAACGACTGAGTTCACGATGCCTTAAAAGTGCAGAACAGTCTGGTAAAAGGATGTGACAATACTTTACATCTTTCAAAATTGGAAGCATTATAGTCCTGAGCAAGATGCAAAAAAATGTATTATGGTACAATTAAAAGTAGAAACCAGCATTAAGTACAGATTATGGGAATAAACGTCCGAAGCATCAAGCTAACGTCACCTTCAATTCACCAATGCTTTTGTAATACATTCCTCTAGTGCATGGTGGTGTGTATGTGCTGTATTTGCTTTCGGTCTACAATGAAAAACATACATGCATAAATAAATGTCTCAATATGGTTCAAAGTATGTTTTTGATTCTCACACAGGAAATTATTTTCACAATTACAAAGGGAAAAAGCACGTGGGAAATCTGATGGCTATGAACCTGTAACGAACATGTGACGTCAAGTGTCACAGCCCGACCAGCAATCTGGCATGCAGGAGCACAGTACGACTTTTGTATTGTGTTACATTGCCATCCTGTGGCCTAATTGAGTAAATGCAGTGGAGAGGCTGACACTTGGATTCAAACACTCCTGCATGCGCTTAAAGCGCCATCTAGTGCAAATAATGAATACTTACCATGAGGAGCAACTGAAGATTTCAAAGTCGTGGCAGTTTATTATAAAAAAAAAAAAAAAAAAAAACCTTCATAGGTTAACAAACCCATATGACTTTATGTAACAGTAGATGGAGTTGTATGTGTGGAACATGGAGGGTTACAATTTGAAATGGCGTACTTTTATTGTTAATAAAGGCTCTTGTATCGTGACCGGTAAAAGATTCAATTAGGATTATTATTGTATTTTATGGTTAAACTCAGCCTTTCTAATTAATATTAATTTAGTAAACACAGAGGTTGTTAAAACGCAACATTTGGGGTAATTGTCAACTTTGAAAGCAAATGCAAAAAAACAATGAAACCTTTTTAATTGCTTATGCACTGATGGCGATTTATTTGGAGTACCTGCCCACCCATTAAGTGCGAAATTGCACAACAAATTAAATCTTTCTGAAATCGAGTCTGTAAATGAGCCGTCCTGAATTGATTATTATGGGTAATTTAACAACATCGCCCAACATCGAGTTTCTCTGCCTGTTGGTCGTATTTCCATACCCAGCTCAAGTCTGCAAAGCGCAGTGAAACTGTACGCATGGACGGCGTTTTCTTTCTTGTGGCATTTTCATAGACAGGTGCAGCTAGAATGGGGCATTTGCGCCACTGTGGGAGTGGACACACTCGAATTGACAAATGAAGCGCCTCCCCTCATTATATTTAAATTCAGCACAAGAGAGACATGTCTACAAGGCGGAAGCATAACAAACTTGCTGAAGTCCATGCAAGAGATCGACACATATAGAAATATGGACGGGCACAAGGGCCAATTTAATATTTTTCAATTTTGATTTATTAACCATGCTAAAACTACACAATTACATTTTGTTGATATATTTTTTTTGGTTTACTTGTATAACAGTATGACTTTCGTATGGTGTGAAATTCCCATCTTGTGGCCTAATTGAGAACATGCAGTGGAGAGGCTGATTCAAACATAACAGCTTTCTGTTAAAGTTGAATAAGCAAGGAAAGGATTAAGAAATAAATGAAGTATTTTTCAAGAATTTGGGGTGGCCCATGGCCCTGTCCTGCACCAGATGTACTAGACCCATCCCTGCACTGAAAAACCAAAACAAGCATAAACTGTCATGAACAGATCATTTTTAAAACAGCTACTTGAGGATCGTTATTGTGATATGCTCAAAAATCGGATCTTGACACAGCAGAAAATGGAATAAACAATTTTTGCTTCTAAAATTCAATTATAGGTAATCAGTGTTTAATGAGTAATTGTGTTATTTCAGTTGTAAGTGGCTGTGATGGGAAAAGGAAGCTGTATGAAGCACTTGCAATATTTTTGACTCCTCTAGATGGTGCTCTTGTCTTAAATATAAAGGCACGTACAGTCTTCCCTCGCTATAACGCGGTTCACTTTTCGCGGTCTCGCTGTATCGCGGATTTTTTTTTAAGTGCAATTTTGCACATTTTTTTTTACAGTAATATAAAATTTATGAAGGTTTGAACATTGTCAAAGTTTGAACAAGAGAGAAATGTGAGAACATGTAAATGCCTCAATGAGAAAAGTGTATAAATTGGATTTTATAGCCTTAAAACATTTATAAGAATTGTAAAACATAAAGCTAACTACTTCGCGGATTTCATTTATTGCGGGTATTTTTTGGAACCTAACCCCAGCGGAAAACGAGGGAACACTGTACATCCATCCATCCATTTTCTTGACCGCTTATTCCTCACAAGGGTCGTGGGGGGTGCTGGAGCCTATCTCAGCTGGCTTTGGGCAGTAGGCGGGGCACACCCTGCACTGGTTGCCGGCCAATCGCAGAAGGCAAGTACAACGGAAATTAATTAAATTTCTACTGCATTTTTAAAACAAGAATGCCATCTAGAAGAGTAAAAAAAAAATAATTAAATTAAAAAATATAAATCATTAAGCCTCATTTGTCCATCACTATTTAACAAGTTAGTTGCATCTTTGCATATTTAGAAAAGCTGTACAATATATAAACCAATTTATTATCAGTAGTAGCACCAATAGACCCCTTGAAAGTTTGTAAACAATGTGACGCAATTTAAAGGGCGGGGCTTAGCTGGAGGCAAAAACACCTCAGTGGCGTGTGGTTCTAACACCGGTCAGCATATTTTCACAGAAAGTTCACATCGGAATGGAGGCTGAAAACGGCCATTTGAGTTAATATGTGAGTAAACTGATAAAAATAGAACAGAATAAACAGACAACTAGCGTTGTTTACTTCTAGCTGCACTTCGTTGCCTCCAGCGTTTGTTTTTGCCTCCAGTAAACAACTTGACGTCACCGTGATGTAGGCCATGAAGGGGTCCATTAAAAAAAAAAAAAAAAAAAAAAAAACATTCCTTGTCGTTCTGCCCACCACCACCTTTTTTTTTTTTTTTTTTTTTTTTACTAGCTTTGCAGGCCGTGTCAAATGTCATTTTTCATGTATGCCATGGGCCACCAAAATATGGACGGCTGGCAAAAAAAAATGGCCCCCAGGCCGTAGCTTAGACATCACTGATGTATAGAGAAGTGCAAGAAGATCATCACTGACCGCACCTTCCACCATGCCATCCTTTCATCGTGCATCTGTGCGAAAATGAAAATGTGCCTTTTTCTTTCTTTCTTTAAAAAAAAAAAAAAACAGAGTGCACATGTGCCTATGAACAAAAATAGGGCCCCAGGTGTTTATCAACAATCATTTCGATCTTTAATCATTGAGGAAAGAACCAAGAGAATCCGGTGTTGTTATATAAATCAATCTTCTTTTATTAACACGGTATAAACAACAAAGCAAGAGAGGAAGCCCTCATGTAGAGCAGACTGGACATGTCTGATAGGCATGACTTAGACACAAGAATGGACTTGGTGCCGATGGTTGCTCAGATGTCAGGGTACGCATACAATATACACAAAACTCTACCGCGCTTGAACCGTAAGAATGCTGCATGATCCGGAATTGAAGTCACTTTGCCAGGAGCGAGAGGAATTGAATATGCACAGTCATGCTGAGCAACAGTTAGCAACAGTATGAAACAGAACTATACATAAAAACCAAGAACGACAACTTTTTTAGAAAGATTTTTTTTCCCTCATATAAATGATTTGAAGTGTACAAAACAGTATATTACATATTCACTGATGCATGATTCTGCGCAAGACCTTACAGTTACACTTTCCTAAGAGCTACATACAGGCTGTATAGCACCTCAGCACAGCCATCCCACATAGCATCAGGAGACTATGAGTGGGGAAAAGGAAAGATCAGCAGCATTGTCATTTAACATTGTCTTTAAAACACACAACTATAAAAATGCACGAGGCCTCATATTGCCAAAATCCCTCAACTCGACTCGCCTATCAATCTCGCCCCGCCAACCCACTCCGAACTCCCCAACGCCGGTCAACACAGCAGCATGTAAACATCACTACGGCTGCGTCATAGCTCTACGATTCTACTGTCCTCAATATACATTATGATAAGTTAAGGCTCTTGAAGGACCTGAGGATTTTGAAGTAATGATGAGGCACACAGAAGGCAAAGAATAGCTCGTCACGCAGGGCTAACCCAAAGGAAGTAGAGCATGGAACAGCCACCAATCAGTGAAGACCCCAGAAGATCATTTTATTTACGCAACTGCCAATGTGGAGTCAACACTTTGGACTGGGCTATGTCGTTTGAATGTACTATAAAGTCATTTGAATGTCTTGATGAATTTGTTTAAACGTACTTCAAACTTGTTCAAATATATTCATAAAGTTGTTTGAACGTATTGTTAAAATGTAGGCCAAATACTAAAAACTGGGGCTGTTTGATATCACTTTTTTTTCATTTTTTTTTTTCAGACTGATAGCAGTATGAATACTCAACTCTTGAGTAGGCACCAAAACTGATGCCAAGTAATGATGTCACTAGTACTTTTGATACATAAAATCAAAAGCAAAGAAAGGTAATTAAAATGAGCACATATCCCAATAGCATTTTCTTTTTTATTGCATGAAATGAACAACAATTATCTATTTTTATAATCAGTAAACAGGGCAACTGATACTGGTATTCCCCCCCCCCCCCGCCGCGATACCAAAACTTCCTATCAGTAATTACTTGTAGCATTTTGTTCCCATAACACCATGCGGTTAAATCACAATTGTGCATGCACAAGTCAACACCCCTTGGCATTATGGGAAATATTTTTTTAATGTTTGTAGCATTTTGCCTTCGTTTTACCAATATATTTGAACAACTTTACCAATACATTTGAACAACTTTACAGTACCAATACATTCAAACGACCTGATCAATTAGTTTGAATGACATTGTAGTACGTTCGAACGACATAGCCGTGCAATCAAAACTGTTTAGTCCACATTGGCAAGTCCAGGCTTCCGTAGTTATTTGACTTGAATATGTGTTCAATTACCAAAGAGGACTAGTTTTAAAATCATTGTATGCTAACCCTTTACTTCCACACGATTATTATTATTATTATTTATTTATTTATTTTTAAGATGGATTTGTATTCATGGGCAAAACAGGTTTGCTATTTCAAAGGTGCACACAAAGATATGCATCTAATCTAAGCAATTGTCACCTTGTGTGTAACTTGATTTGATGAATTGTTATGAAAGTCCCAGTGTGACACACTCAATATATGTACTGTATTGTATAAAAAAAATAATAGGCCTATTGTAAATGTATTCAAAATCAACTTAGTCTGGTTTGCTTTCAGCTTTCCATCTTCACCACCTAGTGGGAAATTTTGACCTGGCATACTGTTAATCATCAACCCGATATGTCTCGACTGCAGGGGAAAACAAGTAAAGCTTGCAATGTCATACAAAAAAGATGCGCACAACAACATTTTGTTTCTCCTCTTCTGATGAAAGCGGCTTTGGTAACAACATCGTCATGACATCTGTACATATTCCTCTTGTAGCCAAGGTGCTGCAAGAAAAAAACCTTCCCAAATGTCCCAGTGGCATGTTTTGTATTTGTATTTTCACCGGTGTATTCCTTTGGCCTCGAAATCAAAAGGAATGGGTCTAGTTACAGCAGAGAGGTCTGTCTGCGTTCAGCTGTAGACTGTCTTCTCTTTAGATGCAAGGTCTGCCGGGAGCTGTTCGTCATAAAGATGTCCGCGCAGTGAAAGACAGCGCTATTGTACTGAGGGCTGATAGAGTGGAGACCTTGGATGCCGAGCCGACTGCATTGGGACCTAAAAAGGTAATGAGAGCATAAAGACTGGCAAGAATACTGAGAATCGGATTCATCTAGTAAAAGAACTGTCTAGACTTACTCTCTTATGTTTTGATCAGCATTATTTGTTTTTATGTGGAAGGATTGTGCCAAAGCACGTCCATTGACTTATTTCTTTCAATGTAGAGGTGTAGTGGATGGGGCGGTGGAAAATATAAAGGTATTACCACACATAATTTATGCAAAAACTTAAAAGATATCTTTTTTTTTTTTTTACTTTATTTCTTTCAAAACTTTTTCTGTTTTATTTATTTCATTAGTTTCCGTGAACTATAATAACCCTGGTCTACAACCGACTAGGGATGATACGGTTTAGCACCAGTTTGTTTTACTCTAATCATACTTTAACACAGCTTAATACAGCAACAACAACAAAACATTAATAATAATAATAATAATAATAATAATAATTAGGGGTGTTAAAAAAATTGATTCGGGAATATATCGCGATACTACAGCACGCAATTCTCGAATCGATTCAATAGGCAGTCGAATCGATTTTTTAACACCCATTTTTGATGGAAAAATATTCAACAAAACGTCTAAATTTCACACCTTAAGTATGGAAGAATGTTATATCAATGGAACATTAAGCCTTAATATTTTATTTCAACATTGTTCAAACATGAAAAATGTTACAACCTGTTTGTTAAATACAGTAGCTTACAGTTATAAGACTGAACTTTCAGATCAATAAATAATACATTTTCATACAAATTTTACAGTGTAGATGTACAAGTTTACTGAATGGTATTTTCTAAATTTGAGTAAAAAAATCTCAACAATCGACTTGTAAATTCATATCGGGATTAATCGGTATCGAATCGAATCGCGACCTGTGAATCGTGATACGGATCGAATCGTCAGGTACTAGGCAATTCACACCCCTAATAATAATAATAATAATAGTAATAATAATAACAACAACAATAACAATAATAATAATAATAATAATAATACTACTACTACTAATAATAATAATAATAAAATTGATTGGCTGGCAACCAGTTCAGGGTGTACCCCACCTACTGTCCAAAGCCGGCTGGGATAGGCTCCAGCAACCCCACAACCCTTGTGAGGATTAAGCGGTTAAGAAAATGGATGGATGACTAATAATAATAATAATAATAATAATAATAATAATAATAATAATAATAATAATGACGATGATGATGATAATGTCAAGACAATGGATGGATGGATGATAATAATAAGCATTTTCCCACCAACAAGCCCAGGAACTTTGAGTTCTGGGTAAAGGGAGTTCTTGGTTGTAAAAGTTCATCAGGGAATTTAGAATTGTGTTTCCACAGCGTCTTAGAGTTCTCGGTAATTAATTCAAATGAGTTTGACTGAGCCCAGCTGATGTAAAAACAATGCCCCCAAATTTGACCAATCAGCCGTGGCCATTGCAGCCCGTCCCCTCAAAGTTCCTGCCTGGCTCAGCAAGACCCTGCTGCTGAGATAGTACGTTGATGCCCCCTGGGGAATTTAATTACCCTGGTGGTTGTTGATGGAAAAACGCCCAAACTGAATTTTACCAAGGTAAACTGAAAAGTTCCCCAAAGCTTCCAGCGATGGAAAAACGCACAATAATAATAATAATAATAATAATAATAATAATAATAACAATAATAATAATAATAATAATAATAACGTATTTTCCGCACTATAAGGCGCACCGCATTATAAGGCGCACCTTCAATGAATGACATTTTAAAACTTTTTCCATATATTAGGCGCTACAGTAGAGGCTGGGGTTACGTTATGCATCCATTAGATGGTGCTGCACTAAAGGGAATGTCAACAAAACAGTCAGATAGGTCAGTCAAACTTTATAAATAGATTACAAACCAGCTTTCTGACAACTCCATTCACTCTCAAAATGAATAAACAGCTGTTTTATTATTTTCTCTGACGTAAAGTATTAGTAATAGCTAGCGATCCAAGATGACGGGATATTCTGCACATGCGCGTCACCGATTGTGCAGGGTCACTGATAGCGTCTTGACAGCGAGACCTGTTGCGGCTCAATATTGATCCATATATAAGGCGCACTGAATTATAAGGCGCATGGTCAGCTTTTGAAAAAATTGAAGGCTCTTAGGTGTGCCTTACCCCGGGTTTACACCGGTTGCGTGTGCGGTGCGGCTGCGGTGCGGTGCGTCTTGACTGTGTGCTCCGGACGCGTCAATTTTTTGGCCAATCCACACCGGCTCCGCACAGCTGCGGTCCGGCAGCTCCGTCGCCGACCACTTCCCGCCGTGTCTCGCGTGATCGCGCGCGATCATGTGGCATTAAAAACAACGACAAACACACAGAAAGTCTGTGCTCAACAGAGAAGCAGAAAGAGAGGTGGACTTTTATTATTTTGTGGCTTTCCACCTCCAATATAAACCTCTCCTCGTCCATGTTCGCTGGTGTCTACACCGTGAATGAGCACCTCGCACGTTAACTCCAGGCCCGTCTACGCCCACATCACGTTTTGCTAGCATACTTGCGAAATAGGAGCTGGCGAGTGTTTTATCTTGAAAGGTAACAGGATATTTATTTTGAAACTGCGTCGGTCTTCCTGTCCCGCTCGATGTGTTTTGTGCTAGCTTGCCATTTGCCGGAGGCCTACCGCTGCGGCGTCCGGCAAAAATAGAAAATAGGCTATCCTTGCGGAAGGGCTGCGGCACGCCGCAGCTGAGACGCAGTCGACACGCAACGCACCCTCAAGCGGTGTAAACTGCACCATTCGAATGAATGGAATCTAATTGCTTGCGTCGCCGGAACGCACCGCAACCGCAACCGATGTAAACCCGGGGTTATAGTGCGGAAAATACAGTAATAACAACAATGATGATCCATCCATCCATCCATCCATCCATTTTCTTGACCGCTTATTCCTCACAAGGGTCGCGGGGGGTGCTGGCGCCTATCTCAGCTGGCTCTGGGCAGTAGGCGGGGGACACCCCGGACTGGTTGCCAGCCAATCGCAGGGCAAACAATGATGATAATAATAATAATAATAATAATAATAATAATAATAATAATAATAATAATAATAATAATAATAAAGTTGATTGGCTGGTAACCAGTTCCGTACCCCACCTACTGCTCGAATCCGTCTGGGATAGGCTCCAGCAACCCCGCAACCCTTGTGAGGATTACGCGGTTAAGAAAATGGATGAATAATAATAATAATAATAATAATAATAATAATAATAATAATGGTAATGATGATAATAATGATAATAATAATAATAATAATAAAGTTTATTGGCTGGTAACCAGTTCCGGGTGTACCCCACCTACTGCTCGAAACCGTCTGGGATAGGCTCCAGCAACCCCGCAACCCTTGTGAGGATTACGCGGTTAAGAAAATGGATGAATAATAATAATAATAATAATAATAATAATAATAATAATGGTAATGATGATAATAATAATAATAATAATAATCATCATAATTTTTTGTTAATTAAAACGTTTGCCCAAGAAATGATTGAGATTCTTATGATGCTGACTGTTTGATGCCCGAATGGGTTATTTTCGATTCCATTTTCCCAGTGGGACTACGAACAAACTGAAGGTCATCTTGTTTTGGAATAGAACGCATTTGACATTGGAGGTTGCGCTGTAATTCGTAGTGCAATAATTTGCTGTTCCTTCTGGTGTTTAAATTGCGCTAAGGTCTCATGTAGCACTTTATTTCCCTGCTCTCTGTGCGCCTCCAGATGATGATCACTAATCTCTCCTGTTCAGGCAGTCAGCAGGGGAGCAGATAATGCAGCTGAGCACAGAGGACACTAACTAGCTCTCCACTGACCTGGTACCCTTGGGATGGTGATCTGCCGGCTACTGCTGCCATCCCCTCCCTCGCCAAATGGTTTGATCTGGATAATATAATCCTCATCAGTGGGCAGGGAGAGCTCCACTGAGGTGGTGTTTGTCTCCATGACATTGGGATGACTGTGTCGGTTCTTTTTGTAGAGCACCTAACACAGTGAAGCCAGGTTATTAGTTCAAAAAAAGCATAGAGACAAAGATTACCCACAGATGGAGAGAAAAAAATAACAGGACGCTTACTTTATAACCTGTGACCTCCGACTCATTCTCCAGGGCTTTAACCTGCTCCCAGTTTAATATAATCTTGGAGTTGGATGTGTTCCACATCACTTTACCTGGAGGCTGGCTTGGTGCTGGAAAAAAACAAACAGACAGACTTGTAAAGGTGTAAAGCCGTTGAAAGCTTAAAGTAGACTTGCGACATACGTGGCTTTTTGGTGGTAATGTTGATGGTGGTGCTGGGCGGTCCACTTCCCGCAGTATTATATGCCCTCACCGAGATGTAATATGTGGTGCTGCCTTTTAAACCGTGAATAATGGTTGATGTCTGGTTTCCCACAGTTCTGTGCACACTGCCCGTGTCCTCCTTTTCCCTTCGACTCCAGTACCTCAGCTGAAAATCAACAAGGCAGAAAAAGAGATGGACTCAAAAACAGACACTTTCAAAGGATTCGGCGACATCCTGTCAGGAAAATAAGATGACGTGAAATCAACTGGATGGAAGATGCAGTGTTAGTTTCTATGCTCAATGTGATCTACATGTGTCAAATGGACAAGTATGATAGCTTAAGCTGAGTGATGTGTGGGGGGGGGGGGGGGGGGGGGGGGTGGAAAGGCGAAACAAATAAAAGGAGCAAAAATATTCAACAATTCCCTGCCAACAAATACTGATAACAGGTTTTCTTTGTCACTGTGTTTGTCAGGGCAGAAACAGCAGGCATGCTTCACGTCCCAAATATAATTTGACTTTCCTTGCAAGAATGCTTTTCTCAGACCTCGCCTGCTTCTCTGTTGACTTTTAGTGGTCAACAATTGTTATTCCTGCCACTTCGTGCACTCAGTGGAAGAAAGTAGCGCCTTTGTTCACATACTGGATTGCAGATGATCACAATTAAAATGACAATGGCCATCTGAGCGGAAAGGCAGCATGTGAAACTGTTGGATTCAAAGTGAAATGTTCTTTCCCTAAAGCAGTGTGGAAGTGCAGAAATCGTTATAGGTTACAGCACTTGGGAAAGCAACAAGAAAAAAATAAAAAATAAAAATTAAACCCCAAAGCCTTGGGAATAGCTTGGGCCATTATGCATGCAGCAAGCAATTATCTCCTCTGCCCAAGGTATTGTACATTAGCCTAAGACATTCATCAATAATAAAAGAGAACACGATTCAACCGTCCCCACACCTGCACACACACACACATAATCACACTGAGTTGCGAGCACTGAAAGCAGACATGGAGTAAACGATACACAGGATATCCTTGTTGTTTACCTCGTAGCCCAGCACTCTTTTCTTACTGGCATTCCAGGGAAGAGCTTTCCATGAAACTTCAATCTGGGACGCTGAGAGGCTCTTGGCGCGGACCCTCGTGGGGGCTCGTCCGGGTTCTGAAGTTGAATTATAAAGACTTCAGAAGTAGCTCTCAGGTTTGATGATCACTCAAAGTGGGAGCATTAAAAGTGTTTCAATTTTTTTTTCTTCTTCTTCAGAACACCATAAACATTCATTTCCTCTGAACTAAAGCCACTATTCTGACTAGATACATACATTAGATACATAGATACAGCTGAGCCAGCAAAACATTACAAGTAGGATGGAAGGCAGAATTCTCACCTTCCTCTGCAGAGTAGATAGTGGTGACGAGTCCGAATGGACCTTCTCCCTCGTTGTTGTACACGCCGACTTTCACATGGAAAGGTGAAAAGGGCTGGATGCTTTCATTTTTAAAGACATATTTGGATGTCTCTGCGGAGGGCACGGCAGCCTGCATCCACCCCGTGGCACCGTGGGGTCGAAAAGCCACAACATAGCCAAAACCCGGCCCATTTTGGAGCTCTTCTGGAACGGGCTACAACAAACAAGCACACGTTACACACACCAAGTGAAACAATAGTTAGAATTTCACGTGTTTCACAGCCAAGACCAAATGTGGCACATCAGTTAACATTTTTTAAATATTTGGAACATTTCACCACAGCTTTACCAATTTACAAGAATCTGTTATACGTTATGGAGGTCTAAACGTAAAATGTTTGTTCAAGTCTGACAACATTTACTGTTTGTAAAAAAAAAAAAAAAAAAAAAAAAAAAGAATTTTTTTTTTTGTCTAAATCTAATTTGTCCTTGAAGCTTCATTTCCCTATCACTTATAGAAAGCATCAATGTTGGCTAATTGGACAAATGAAGCTTCATGAAGCACTTGTAATATTTTTTGGACTCCTCTAGATGGTGCTCTTGGTTCAAAGGTAAAGGCTAGTGCATCTGTAAACCAAGAGTGCCATCTAGAGGAGTAAAAAATATCACCACTGCTTCATGAAGCTTCATTTGTCCATCACTATTTGTAGGCATGGCGGACATGCCATTTTGTGATTGGCATTACCATGTGGAAATTGATTCACCCCCCCCCCCCCCCCCCCCAACATAATAAACTACAAAGACAATCTGTTGTTTAAGCCAATGCAAATGTCTTCAAAACTCACATCACTCAGTAAGGCAAAGTAGTTTGGTTTGCATTGGTGATGGACAAATGACGCACTTGTGATATTTTTTGACTTGCTTTAAAGATGCAGTAAAAAATGTAATTCATGTCATTACACTTGCCCTCATCTTTAAAACAAGACCACCATCTAGAGGAGTAAAAAAAAAAAAAAAATCACAAGTGCTTGACGAAGCTTCATTTATAAAGCTGTTTGAATGACACAAAGGGTTACTGTGCTGTGCCCCTGATCAAAGAACAGGAATTCAGACAGACTAAAGAAAATGACTTTAAAGAGGGTGCTACAAGCACTTTGATACAAGTTTATTCATATGAATGAACTGAATTACTCTACCATATGCTGAATACAATACAATACATATTAGAACAGAAAGAAAGAAAAATGGTATCTGTTGGGCCACAGCAATTGGAGACGCCGCAGGCTACTAGTGAATGGAGACAACAACCAATTACTTGAATTTTTCCTTTTCTTTTGATTTTGCTTAGATGTGATAACTTGAAGGCAAAGCATAATTTTGCCCTTTTGCTGTTGAATGTCAGAAGCTATTTTCAAGGGTGCTTCAGAAGAGAAGCTTTGTTTGAACAGATTCCTAAAATTAAACTTGTGCATAATGAAATGTTAGCAAAGATTCTGAGGCGCTTCACAGCAGGGGCTTCATTACTTTGAACTGCCTGAATTATTACAGGATTGAAAGGTGCCTTCATGTTAGACACAGCGGAAGGATACAATTTGGGGAAACTGGAAAAAAGAGTGAATTTGATCGTCTTTTCAAAATGAATTTAATTATCTTAAACAATTTTTCCTATACACAGTACATTTCATATAGTAAATTTAACTCTTAAAAAAAAAGATTATATTCGGTCCCAGTCTACCACTCAACTACTTGTGTCATGGCCTGGATCGCATGCGCCGGAGTTCATGACCCGTTATGTGTCTGTTTAGGTACTGATGTAACAAGTGTCTGTTTACAAAACGTGATGTTCGTGATGTCAACCTTTAATCCTTTAGGTGATGTCTGGACCTATGTGATGTCGTTCTTTAGTCCTTTATGATTCACTGTCTGTGTGTGCGGTCTGTGAATTGTGTGTGGTTTGTCGGATTTTTGTCCAACTGTTCTGTGTACAGCGTCTCTGAGTTTCTGCCTCTCGATGTGAATAAATGGAGAAAATCTTATTTGTGTCTGCATTTGTGATCCAAACCTTTCAGTACACAACAACTTGAGCAGATTGGCCATCTTCCAACCTGAAGGTTCTGTGATCGTTATTCAACCCTTGAGTGATTTTTTTTTAATATATATATATATATATATATATATATGTATATATATATGTATATATATATATATATATATATATATATATATATATATATATATATATATATATATATATATATATATATATATATATATATATATATATATATATATATAACTCTCTTCCAATATGAAGTTTACTCTGTTTAGACTGGGTCTGAATTTTATTTTTTATTTTTTTATTTTTTTTTAGTGAGTAAAATGTACTCTACGAAATGGACTGTGTACACTGACAGCAAGTCATTGCTCAGCATTATAAAAGACATAGTGACTGAATATATTACATCTGGCATACCACACCATGGCTGACAGGACCCATCCCTAGCAGGCTTGCTCACCTCCCAGGTGATCACTAATTCTGAACGACTTCCACCGCCACCGCTCACACTAGCTGGTGTGACCTTCGGAGCTGGAGGGAAAAAAAAAAGAGCAATCGGCTTAGCCTTGCTGACGTGATGCTGGAAACTGAAATGAAGCAATGCTCAATGTGACAAAATAATTGTGTTAGAGATGAGAAAGAGCATATTAAGACATATATTTCTTAAATATGTTTCTATGGACTATAATTTTACATTTCATCCCTAAAACTGCAACAAAATCTGAGGTTGATCAACCTTCGATTTGGTTGCACTTATAATTAGGGATGTAACAATAATGGCAATATCGTGATATCGCGATATTAAAACTGCCACAATATATCGTCGACGTCATGTCATGATATTAAAAGTAGCACATCTGTTTAAAAAGTCGCATTGATTTCCATTTGTGCAGTTCTAGCACCCTCTGGTGGCTATTTATTTAGTGCAGTTTAATTTTCACAAGGCCCTTCTATTTTTAAAATCCATGTTAATGGTCAGATGAAGGGGAACGTATTATGCTTGTGAACCGAGTCGATAAGTGTCAATGTGGGCTTGCTTTAGCAAGTAAGTGCCTCAATATATATGATTATATTTAGTTATTTTTTTTATATATAATATTTTTATATTTTTCATGGCTGTAATGTACAAAAGTACAATATTTTTGTATGAGTGTATTTTTTATTTTTTTTTAGAATACTGTGACCTTTTTATTAGTGTTGTTCCGATACCGATACTGGTATCGGAATTCATGTTGAGGAAAAAACACCTTAAGTATCGGTATGGTATCGGTATCGGCCAAAAAACCGTATCAAAACAACACTACTTTTTATGTATCGCCAAACTCCCCACAATATCTTGATAATATCGTATCGTGATGTTTGAATATCGTTACATCCCTACTTATAATTGCCTGTATACTAAATAATACAGATTGATTAAATCCATTCTCAGAAGTTGGACCTTTGAAACACCAATCCTGATAGGGTGACACTTGAAATAACACTTTTGTGCAGTTAAATGTCATGTATGACATAAATGTTGTTAACATGGTAAGAGGAATACAATGTGTGGTTTTTGACATTTAGTCCCTTATGCTTTTTATATCTTTAGCCTATATATATATATATATATATATATGTATATACAGTACACCATGGGTCTCAAACTTTTGCGAAGCACAGGACAATATTTTGTGGCCTCCTACTTGACATCAAAGTTAAATGTTAGTGTGGCCCACAAATTTATTGCTGTGGGTTTACCATGTGTATTTCTTTATTTATTTTTTAATTACTTATGGGCTACCATAGTTCAGACTCATGCCAGCTTTTGGCAGAACTTAATTCTGAAGTGACACAAAGTGGAGAGTAAATATATTGTGTTACCTAGTCCCAGTCATGTCTTTTTCAAAAATGGCATGAAAAATGTTGGTGATCATTTGTACCGTTTACTGTGCAGCAAGTTCATAAGGCTATGAAAACTATGTATGAATCACACAAAACATCCTGGCCTGGATTTGATAGAACCTAACCTTTTAACTCTTTGACTGCCAGGTTAGTCAAAAAACAACCCCGACAGTGCCAGATGATTTCGAGCATTTACGCTCGCTAGTGTAATTTATAGCCCTCATCTTTCAAGGCAAACAAAATATTGTGCACTACGACTACATAAACATAAAAAACAGTAGGCTATGTTTCTACCTTATTCCGATCTTTAGTAACTACTCAACATTTGGAAATAGGTCATTTGCGTGATATAAGCGAAAATAGAAAAAAAAAAGTAGAGAAAACAAGCTTTTTGTGAAAAGATTTTTTTTTTTTTGCACAACAGTGACTTTGACACTATTTTTTTGTTGTTTATTGACACCCTGTGAATTAGATTTAATGTGACAAAGGATTTGATCATTCACATCATCCTTGAAAATGTTCGATTCATCAGATTTGTCATGTTTCATTATAATTTGATTCACAGTGAGCCCAATGAAAAGAGATACAATGGTGCCATCTGCTGGCCATGGTTACTGGCTGTATTTGATTTCACAACCCATTGACCAGGCAGCGCTGCACTTTTAGACGTTGCACTGCCCATTGATTAAAAAAAAAAAAAAAAACTTGGTAAAAGTCATTGAACGTTTATGTTGGCATTCATTAGGATTTATACGTCAATAAACGTTTTTGTCGGTCAAAGAGTTACAAATGGCTGTTGACACAGACTCTCAAGACTCTGAAGAAATTCATTAAGTTTGGAAGTTCTTGTTATCCCCCTCTTAAGCAGGTGAGCCAACAGTTTTTCGACAGGCCAATATCAAATTTGTCTTGTCAAACATTTGTGCGCCTCTTCTAGTGCGTGATCAACTTAAAATATTCCTATACTCAAGTGAGCTTTCTTTCAAAACTGCAATCAGGCTTTAGAAAAAGTGCAACACTATTACTGCTGCCACAAAAGTGATCAACATATATATATATATATATATATATATATATATATATATATATATATATATATATATATATATATATATATATATATATATATATATATATATATATATATATATATATATATATATATATATATATAGTGAGATCCATTTGGAATATATTTCACACTTTCACAAATGTGATGATGAAGTGGTGTATGGATGCAGAAATTATACTGACCGTTCCCAATGAAGTGTGCGGCTCCTATCACGGGCTTCTTTGGAAAAACGTTTTTTTCGCATTAAGTATTAAATAAATAAGATTTAATAAGTTTACTGTGCGGGCGGCACGGTAGTCGAGTGGTTAGCACGTCCGCTTCCCAGTTCTGAGGTCTCCGGTTCGAGTCCAGGCTCGGATCTTCCTGGGTGGAGTTTGCATGTTCTCCCCGTGCCTGCGTGGGTCTTCTCCGGGTACTCCGGTCTCCTCCCACATTCCAAAGACATGCATGGCAGGTTAATTGGGCGCTCCGAATTGTCCCTAGGTGTGCGTGTGAGTGTGGATGGTTGTTCGTCTCTGTGTGCCCTGCGATTGGTTGGCAACCAGTCCAGAGTGTCCCCCGCCTACTGCCCAGAGCCAGCTGAGATAGGCGCCAGCAGCCCCCGCGACCCTTGTGAGGAATAAGCGGTCAAGAAAATGGATGGATGGATGGATGGAAGTTTACTGTGCTCATGACTGAATGCATATTTGTGAGCCAGCTGTTGTTCAAGTGTTGCCGGGCAACACCGGACACGCGACTGGCATATATCGAATAAAAACAAATGTTTCAAAGTCCAAGTTACAATTGCCACCATGAGAATGACCAGAACGAGTCAGAGGTCACTTGGCGTGACACGGCCGTCACCAGCCAACATGGAACCAGTTAATTAAATCAAAACAGGCGATATGATGTTTCACCATCAAGAGGCGCTACTCTTTGGTACAGTTTCCTGAACGTGCAAGAGGAATAATGCTCTGGGAGAATAGGGGATAGGAGACAACCTCATTTCTACATCGCTCCACCCAGAGTTCATACATTTCATGAAGCTGTGAAATTGACACACTTAAGTCGATGGGAGAACAAATGGGAGCCCAACGAGTATGCAGCAGCGCACCTTTTTTGACTTAAGCACATGGGAGAATATGCCCCTATGTAAATAAATTATTTGGGACCAAATGAGCCTGATGTAGGTTAGTACTTTTATGCCGATGACACAATCATTTATCGTTTTGGCTCATCACCTGCCGATGCTGCAGTATTACTGGTGAAAGACTTTGATGTAGTGCAACACACACTTCTGCAGCTAAAGCTAGTCTTTAATACTGACAAAATTAAACTACCGTAATGTTGTTGTCAAGATCCAAGAAGTGTCTGCAAGTACTCCACACAATGCCCACTCTTGAAGGCAATGAAATGGAGGTGATTAATCTGTACAAATATCTGGCTATCTTGCTAGATGATACCCTCAATTTCAAACCACATATTGAGAATGTTGCAAAGCAATCAAAATACAAACTGGGGTTTGTCCACAGAAACAAATTTGTCACTGCAACTCTTTTTCATTTTTACATCCATTTTGGATAATGGAGACTGGTTACATATGAATGCTTGAGCTCAATCTCCGACAAAGATTGACTCTGTGTACCATGTTTCTCACACGTTTATTACAGGGTCTTGACCCGTCATTGAGAACTGTACTCTCGAGTGGGATGGCCTCTTTTAGCTAACAGGAGTTTGGCTCACTGGTAAACCTTTATCTACAAGGTCATCCTTGGACTATTGCCCTCTTACACTTGTGTTAATTCTTACAATTTACATTCAAATATCATTTTGTTGCTAAGCGTTCCATTTTCCTCCAACTCAGTTTGGAAAAAAGGCCTTTGTCTTCGCTGCCCCTTCTTACATGGAATCTATTACAAAAGGACTAGAAATGAACAGAATTTATCTCTTCAATGACTTTAAATCCAGACTGAGAGAATTAGCATTAGCAAGACAGCCTCCTTGTAACTATTTTGTCTAATTGTCATTTTGGCTTGTCATTTTAAATCATATTTATATTGTGTTGAAAGTGTAACTTATTATTGAATATATTGAGTTGTGGGGGCCAAGAAGTTGGGCATTATTACTCAACCAGTGTAAGCAAATTACCAAGGAGATGAGAGAGAGGATCAGGTCACCAATTTTGTTCCCATTCTGAAGAACCATTAATGTTAACTGTTATTAACAAAGACTGTAAAGACTGAATTATCTGTACTTTTATTGAATACTTGAACTCCTTATTTTGTAAATGCGGCCCAGACACAACCAGATTCTATCTCCACAGCTCCCACATGAATTGAGTTTGAGACCTCAATTTACACACAAACAAACACTTGGCGAGGCAGAAGATGGAGCAAAGCCAACTTGCATCATAAAACAAGTCTAATTTTGGTTGGAGTTCCAGTGTTAGACCACCCATCCATGTTCTATAGATTTATCCTATTGAGGGTGCCTGGAGATTTGGAGACTATTCCATTAGAGTGAATGCAAGGGTACAATCTGGCCTTATCATCAGTAGTTGCTATCGCAGGGCTATTATGGCTGGGGCATTGACAGGGAATGAGCTGGAGGCAGCTGCATAAAGATACCTATGAAGTAATACACAAGCACTGACCTAGTTTTGGGTCATATTTTGGGGGTTCAGTATGTATGACACATCCAATAAAACACAGTAGTGCTAGTTATTTTGACAGGGCTAATGTGCAACGTGTGATATTAATTTATAATAGATAATCAAAAATAAGCAAATATTTGAGGAAAGCGCAAGAAAGAGAGAGAGAGAGAGAGAGAGAGAGAGAGAGAGAGAGAGAGAGAGAGAGAGAGAGAGAGAGAGAGAGAGAGAGAGAGAGAGAGAGAGAGAGTTTTTCTTACGTACATGTCCCCTTTGTCTTGGCTTGTTTGGATGGCTTGCTGGGTTCGCCAGTCCCAATGCTGTTGCTTGCCAGGACTCGAAACTCATAGTCCACCCAAGGGCTCAGGTCAATTACAGTAGCTGTCAGAAGGTGGCCCCCCACCACTTCAGGAACTGCAATAAAACAAATGCTGCCTTCAGTATCGATAAACTTGGTGTAAATGTATGAACACATGAGCTTCAAACTGTGCTGTATGTTGACAGGTGAAGAGGCACGCCACAGCATGTAGCCAACAGTGGCCAGGTGGACTGCTGTACTTCACATTCGCATCCCAACAGGTAAGAAAACAGTGACACAGACCAATTAACAGAGGTGGGTAGTAACGAGTTACATTTACTCTGTTACATGTACTTGAGTACCGTATTTTCCGCACAATAAGGCGCACCTAAAAGCCTACAATTTTTTCAAAAGTTGACCATGCGCCTTATAATCCAGTGCACCTTATATATGGATCAATATTGAGCCGCAACAGGTCTCGCTATCAAGACGCTATCGGTGATCCTGCACGATCGGTGACGTGCATGCGCAGAAGATCGTGCCATCTTGGATCACTAGCTAATACTAATACTTTACCTCAGAGAAAATAATAAAACAGTTGTTTATTCATTTTGGGAGTGAATGGAGTTGTCAGAAAGCTGGTTTGTAATCTATTAATAAAGTTTGACTGACCTATCTGACTGTTTTGTTGACATTCCCGTTAGTGCAGCACCATCTAATGGATGCATAACGTAACCCCAGCCTCTACTGTAGCGCCTTATATATGAAAAAAGTTTTAAAATATGTCATTCATTGAAGGTGCGCCTTATAATGAGGTGCGCTTTATAGTGCGGAAAATACAGTAACTTAAAAAAAAGAAAAAGAAAAAAAGTACTTCTAAGAGTAGTTTTACCACACAATACTTTTTACTTTTACTTGAGTAGATGGGTGAAGAAGGATCGCTACTCTTTCCGCTATATTTGGCTACACTAAAGTCGTTACTTTTTTTTCCCCCTCCTTTTTTCGTTCATTATCTTTACCAGAGACACCAAACAGTGGTTGTGCCACATGACTGCGTTTCACCAATCAGACGTAGCAACAATAATCACATGACGACTCCTTCCCTTAACAGTCTACCAATCAGACGTAACAATGCAGTCACATGACCATAGGCAGTGGAAACGCTGTCGGCATTTGGAACATGGCAGCGGGAGAGGAAGAAGCAGAACACCCATGGCCTCATATAATTTGAATGTTTACCTTGCACGCCGTGCGGAATAACAGCTTTATAATGCGAACCTGTGTTAGCATGTCGCGGTAAGTTTGACCTAAATTCCCTTTTTGCTGTATTTAGGCAGGTATTTGTCTTAAGTGTTGAAAAGGACCTTTTCACATAGACTCTTTTGCAAACACTTTGTTTACTGTTGCCATGAAACACATCACGACACATGTTATATGGAGGCATGAATTGGCGGTAGCCAATAAAAGACATAAATTATTAACGGTAAAGAAAGTTTTGGGAACAGATAAACACTTGACTCCATGTAATGCCAGAACCTGGTAAGAAAACATATCAACGTTAAGCCATTCTTATTCAATGTAGCAATGATAGCATATGTAAACAAAAAAGATTTAGGCTAAAAAGTACAAGTTTCTAATTGTTATGCTGGATGGGTATTAACGGAAATTTAGTGACCACAATATTTTCAGGCGTACACTCAGATTTAATACATTAATCATCAGAAATCCTACTCTAATATAGCTAACTTAATTTAACTTTGCAAATTAAACTGAATGTGTGATTTCAATGGCTTACTCGCCTGTAAACTCATAGCCTGATATTTTTTGTGTCAACAGAGGGTTCACCCCAACAAAGTGAATGTTTTTGTCTGTCTGATTACATTGTTTTTAATAAATAAATCAGTCAATGTTCAATATTCAGTACTTGAGTATTCTTTTCAGCGAATACTTTTTTACTTCTACGTGAGGAAAATTTTTAACGACTATTTTTTACTATTGAGTAATATTATTTTGAAGTAACGCTACTCTTACTTGAGTACAATTTTTGGCTACTCTCCCCACCTCTGCCAATTAATGAGGATGACCTTTCCTTTTTGGGTGAATTAGTGGAGCGAGGTACACAGTACTGCACAGTAGACTGCATTATTACAGCCAGGCATGAGTACTAAGGGTTGCTGTTAAAGAGGATATGAAGTGGAAAACAGGATCCATCAGCACTATCATTTATAACATCACATGACAGAATCTGCACTGGCGTTATCATCAGGATGAGATTCATATTTCAGGATTCCCAGGAGTCTGATAAAAATGGTGGCCAGTGGTCACGCTACAATAGTGCCCTATTTGGACATGGGGTAAAAATTACATCTCCTATACTCTCAGCGGAGAGGCAGAATAAAGAGCAGCCCCCTCAGTGAGATTGGAAGAGGCCACGGCTGGTTGGAGAGAGCTTACCTGTGGAGACAGCCTGCCACCCGAGGGAAAATGGTGTCCTGGCCTGGATGTTGTATGCAGTAATTGGACTGTGATTATCAGCACCAGGCCTCCAGGATAGAGTGACTGTGGTATCTGTGATTTCTTCTACTTGGATGCTGGTAGGGGAGCCTGGGGGACCTGGGAGATGGCAAAACCAAGCGAGAGTAAGGGGGGAGACGATAGATAGAAATAGGGAGAAGAAATGTAAATTAGGAAGAGAGACATGACGGTGAGAGTCACATTGGGTTTTAGCACCTACGGCCAATGTAGAGAAGTCAATTTGCTCTGAAACCGTTGGGAGCCATTCTGTCTAATTAGACAGTAAAAAATTTTAAACCTAGAAGACATAATTTGCTATTTGGTATTTCCTTTCACCCTATTTCCATTTCATTCATGAAGCATAAGCTAGCCCGGCAAGCATAGCCCACATGTCTTTCATGTTCTGCAATTGTAGACTAATAATTAATTCTTACACAAAAGCATCAAATTAGAGATGTGTGAAGTTTTGCTTACCTCTGACAACCAAGTCAGCAGCAACAGAGACACTGTCCACTTTTGTATGCACGGCACATGTGTATTTCCCAGCATGTCTCAGCTGGATGTTTCGAATCATAATGTCTCCTGCCGAATGCTGCTGCCATGCAAATAAAAATCATACACAGACACAGATGCACACATGGTCAATCTCCTTATTATACGACAATCCAGCCACACAAACCTCATTTCCATGTTTTACTTGAGAAATAAATTTGTAATTCCTCTCTCAACCTTTTCCTCCCCCATCTTCTGCAAGGACACACGATGTATATGTCCCGCGACTTTAATTACAGAAAGCCTACAAGCACAAACAGCTTGCGCCTGATCCTCATATAGGTCTGGCTCGGTTACAACAAGCAGTTAGGTCTTTAAGGGAGCAATTCCCACCTTTTCAATATCACACAGTGAAGCTGAGCCTGGTAATAAATTGGACACAGTGGAGAGCTGTGGCACAATGACAGTAACAATTCAGTGAAGTGGTTTTATCTGTGTACTGGATGTGTACTGCAATTGCTCAGCACCGCAAGCCTGCACTGTGGATTTATTTTAAACTACAATAGCTGAATCATAAGAGAGAATTGATCGGTTCCACTCCTGGTTTTGCTTTTCTTCCCTATTCCAAAAGATTTTAAAATAAGGTTAGACTTTCAAAAGTGAAGACGGTACACCACATGTGTGCAATGCGTGCTGCAAACACTTCCTCTGAAATACAACGTGGTTTCTTGAGTCTGGATAGAGGATTGGTATGTAAATTTTGTTCTATTTTATTTTTTAAATAAACTACAGGAAGCAATTTTCTGGTCATAAATAATACACTTGATACAAATATTCCCTCTGCACTGCGGCTGAATTTGTTATGACTATGCTAAAAGAGGCCACAGAATAATATTGAAAATACCAATGATTCCTCATTTCAGTGTCCTCACTTTTATTCAATAAAATGCTTTAGAGAGGTCAGAAACAAAATTACTGTATTTTATAAATCCAGTACACAGCAATTTACGGAAGTGCATGTCTCGGTTCGGCGGTCACGGTTCAGTGCATACAGTGACGTCATGCGACAAATGTGCAATTTCATTGCAGCATCTGCACTCCAAACTTTGCGGCATGCAATATGCGCCTAAATCAGTTTGTCAATAAGCACTAAATGAAAAAACAAAGGAAAAAAAAAATGGCATCATGGAAACGCTGAAGACCCACCAGCTTCATTTAAAACCAATGTGTGGGAAAATTGTGTGTTCCGTATGGAATACCACAGTGTTGACGTGCGAGTGGAAGATTACAGTATGTCGGCGTTATTCAACAGTGTGGTACATCCAAGGACACAGATAAGCACACTGTCATTTTAATGCGTAACAGTCCAACAATTTACCTCCACTGTTTTACTTTCTAAGAAGCGTCCACATTTGAAAGCTAACAGGTCCAAGCATTTACTGAAGTGATTAGCAAATATTGATCAAATATTTATAAAAAGTTCTCAAGTCTGCAATTGTAAAAAGCTTTCTTTAGTAACTATCCTGAAAAAGAAATGGCAAATATATATTGCCTAGTAGGGGTGTGAATTGCCTAGTACCTGACGATTCGATTCGTATCACGATTCACAGGTCACGATTCGATTCGATACCGATTAATCCCGATACGAATGGTCACGATTCGATACCGATTAATCCCGATACGAATTTATAAGTCGATTGTTGCGATTTTTTTTCATTCAAATTTAGAAAATACTAATCAGTAAGCTTGTAGAGTGTAAGATTTATATGAAAATTTATTATTTATTTATCTGAAATTTCAGTCTTATAGAGGTTGTAATCTGTTTCATGTTTGAACAGCATTAAAATAAAATATTAAGGCTTAATGTTCCGTTCATATAACATTCTTCCATGCTCAAGGTGTGCATCCTAACCCGAAGTCAGACGTTTTGTTGAATATTTTTCCATTAAAAATGGAAGTTTAAAAATCGATTCACACACACAAAAAAAAAATAAAAATAAAAAAAAAAAAAAAAAATAAAAGGCAATGATGATAAGACGTTGAATCGGTAAGACTACCGAATGAACAATTCTGAGCTCTTTAAAAAAAAAAAAAAAAAAAAAAATCGATTCAG
Organism: Festucalex cinctus; assembly: GCF_051991245.1. Lineage (NCBI taxonomy): Eukaryota > Metazoa > Chordata > Actinopteri > Syngnathiformes > Syngnathidae > Festucalex > Festucalex cinctus. The sequence goes on along the minus strand of NC_135418.1, from coordinate 5,892,814 downwards.
CCACCTATTGAATCGATTCGAGAATCGCGCGATGTAGTATCGCGATATATTGCCGAATCTATTTTTTTAACACCCCTAATATATATACATATATATATATATATATATATATATATATATATATATATATATATATATATATATATATATATCCATCCATCCATCCATTTTCTTGACCGCTTATTCCTCACAAGGGTCGCGGGGGCTGCTGGCGCCTATCTCAGCTGGCTCTGGGCAGTAGGCGGGGGACACCCTGGACTGGTTGCCAGCCAATCGCAGGGCACACAGAGACGAACACCATCCACACTCACGCA